>NW_026616259.1:0-27684 GCF_000801105.2 Raphanus sativus | reverse complement strand
GATATAAGTTGCGTTAAGGGACGAGGAAACATCAACTATATGGCATAAAGTATGTTATATGAGTTGAATTTCACGTATCTTAAACTCCATTATAGTTGATGTTTACCCTTAGACATTTGATAATGCCGACGATGGTCTCATATTTTGACCAGGTGATTAATAGTTCGTATTGTTCGTATTGTTCGTATGTTCGTATGTGGAGACAATTCATCGTAGCACGTATCCAGAGTATTGAGATGGTTTTAGTTGATTCCCATGTTAGTATATTGTGGGTTTTTTTTTACTCTATGAAGCCTTCATGGTTAAAACAAATATATTTACTCAACTCAACTAATATTTTTATCAGGGTGATGCTATTCATTCGAACTAGAAGGTGACTCGAAGATTTTCCACCGACTCCTATCCAACAACAAACCATCCTTACGAAATTTTGTTACAAGACTTTACTCGGGTTCGATTTTGTGAGGAAATGTCGTTCAGTTCGAGCGGTTTTAAACCTTGCAGTTTTCATGATATCTTAAACATGTGTTCCTCTGTCGCGTTTTTTTGACTTCGAGATCGACCGGTTTTAAACCTTGCAGTTTTCAGTTTTCATGATATCTTACAAGACTTTACTCGGGTTCGTTTGCTGCTTTGGTGATAAGCCATACGCTATTGAAAGGAAGTCTTGCATTCAAAGGAAGTCTTGCATTGTGATCACAAATTTGCTGCTATGGTATAACAATAGTTTTGCGTTGTGCATGTAAAGTTGCTTGCGTTCAAAGGAAATCTTGCGTTGTGCATGTAAAGTTGTATGGATCGAATTGAAATTTAGAAATTTTTTTCTTGCTTACCATATTTACCTACTAAATATTGTTATTTCTTACCAAGTCTCAAATCAGTTAAAAAAAGTTAAATATTTAAAATTCGAACTTATAAGATATCTATTTAACATAGTCTAATTTTGTATTTACTTTCGTATTTCCTTTCTTATTAGAATTAATATTGCAACTATATAAACTAAAACACTATAATTATTTTATTAAAAACAAAATAAAACTATAGTTTGCATAAACCAGATCTTGACAAAACCTTAGTGTGATCCGAGTAGATTGTAATCTCGATAATATAAGTTAAAACACTTTTTTGACTTTTCAATTACAATTGTTACATAGATAAGTAAAAAAAAAAAGTAATAATTATAGACATTACGTGTAAATCTAGAAAAATCTACACCGTAAACCATATCTTATACATTATTTGTCACGTCAACTCACTGACATAGTGCTTCTTCTTCAGATACGGAGGGAAAGTCGAGAGTCATAATCTTCCATCTCCCCTTTGCTCTCTCAAGAAATCGAGTCGATATGAATCATCTGAATCCTGTACCTGCTCCCTTCCGTCCCCAAAATCCATTTCGGTTCCTTGAACATCGTATCCGAAGTAACCGTTTGGCATTCTCCGGAACCCTCGCAACCATCGGGGAACCTTCTCGCCGCCATTACAACGCCGACGCCGCAACCGGGTATCAGTATCTCTCCCTTAGAGGTTTTGTCGTTCAAGCTTCTCTAGATCCTACTGATCCTCTGTTAGCTGATGCGTTTAGGATCATAGATAGAGCAGGTTGGTGTTATACTGTCCTGCATGTCCGGCCTTTTTGTCCTAGAGTTGTTAGGGAGTTCATATCAAACATCCTCTATGATGGTAACGGTACTCTGATCCGCGGAACCCTCTACCGTTTCGAACCGTCGGTTATCAACCGTCTGTTGATGACACCTGATGTTGAGGCCTCATTTCACTGGGAGGTAGTTCTTCTAGATGATGCCATAGTCTACCTAACAAGAGCCCAATCGTACACCTGGAAGGATTTCAAGCTCAGTACTCTGGTGAAGCCATACGATATACTCTATCGCATTTGTAAGCTCAACTGGCTTCCTGGACCGGACACTACTTCTTTGATCCAGGACCGTCTCCGCCTCATATACGCTGTATCTTCTCGAAAGAGGATTGATTTTGGAAGACTCGTGTACGATCAAGTCATAGAGATGGCTCGGCGATCAGATTGGGAGACAGACCTCATCTTCCCAAATCTGATCTATCAGATCTTAATGTTTCAGAAAGAAGTTCCTCAGTTGCCAGGAGATGAAGGACTAATCGGGGGACGTGGTCGTGTCTTCTCATCATGAGGAGATTGAAGTTTTATCAAGGGTTTTAAAGATGTTTTGTTTATCGGCTAATTAATCTACTGCAAGTTTCGTATCGTTTTCGTTTTCATGACTAATGTTCTGTCTTTTTGGCTTGATTAACTGCGTGTGAAACTTCTACAAAGGCTTTTAAATTCATGAACTATATGAATTTACTATAATGTAATCGTCTATCAGTTTCTTGATTATATTGTTTTCGTATATAGGCCAAAGCCTTTCCAATTTGGTTTTTTGTTTTTCTGTTTCGAAATCTACATGCATAGCTATTTTGTTTTAAGTCATTTATACATAGCAGTACACGAATACTAAAGTTGGTGGGTTTTACATTGAACTTCATTGGCTATGCAGAGAAAGTCATGATAATAGTATTTAGTAGGTTAGATTTGCAGTAAAACACATTGGTTGTAACCATAACGAAAAGTGTTTAATTTTGAAAATGATATAGACGGGCTAATGGGGATGTTTTTTATTATCTCAATTTTATAAAATGTATCATTAAGCAGATAAATATTAATTATAGTGTTTATTTCCATTCCATAATATTTAGTAATTATATCGTATATATGCATGATTTGTTTTATGTTTATTTTTATCGACGAGCCGGTTATATTTTACTTTCTTGCTTACCAATTCTGAAATTAGTAAAAAATGTTAAATATCCAATTTCTGAAATTGTAATATTTTGTATCACATCCTAAATGGTTACATTTATAATTTATTAAAGATTAAAGATAACAAATATATTATTCTTGGTTACCAAGTTCAAATCAGTAAAAAATGTTAAATATCAAAAATACAAACTTATAAGATATCTATTTAACATAAGCTATTTTTTCATTTACTTTTCATTTCCTTTCTTATTACCGATATATTGCAACTATATGGTATAAAGTATCTTATATAAGTTGAGGTTCACGTATCTTAAACTCCATAAAAAAGATAAAACCCTTAGACATTTGATAATGCCGACGATGGTCTCATATTTTGACAAGGTGATTGATCTGAAACCTGGTAAAACGACCTGGAAAATAAGGGTCCATATTGTTCGTCTGTGGAGACAATTCACCGTAGCAGGTATCCAGAGTATTGAGATGGTTTTAGTTGATTCCCATGTAAGTATATTGCGTGATTTTTTTACTCTATGAAGCCTTCATGATTAAAACAAATATATATACTCAACTCTACTAATATTTTGATCAGGGTGATGCTATTCATGCAACTATTAGTGAGGAATTAGTTCCTACATTTGAATCCAACATCCTAGAAGGTGACTCGAAGATTTTCTATAATTTTCAACTTTCTCTATCCACCGACTCCTATCGAACAACAAACCATCCTTACAAAATTTTGTTACAAGACTTTACTCGGGTTCGATTTTGTGAGGATATGTCGTTCAGTTCGACCGGTTTTAAACCTTGCAGTTTTCATGATATCTTAAACGGTAGTCTGAACCCGCAATATTTGTTCGGTGAGTGTATTTTTAATATAATGCACTTCATAATATATTTCCCGATAATACTCAACTTTTATTATAATTTTTTTGTAGATATTATTGGTCAGGTTGTGGAGATTTCTAATGTTGAAATCGTCTCTCTTAATGGAAAGGACACCGAAAAGATTTCGTTAGAGTTAAAAAATCCGGAGTGAGTCTTATTTCGATTTTATTATAGTCTGATTACCTTTATATATCGTATCTAAATATTCACATTATTCCCTTGATTAATTTTTTGTCACCAGAGATGTTAGAATTCCATTGGTTGTATGGGGTAAAGTTGCTCTAGAGCTAAGCGAATCAATTGAACTTATTTCTGAAAAAACTGTAATTTGTGTCATGAGATTTGCAAAGGTCAAAGTTTGGAAAGGTACAGTTTTAGATATTATTGTCATGTTTTTTGGTTGTTTGGTCTAAATTAAATTTGATATTTTTTTTTTATTTTTCAAATGTGTACTCTTAAATAGATAGGCGAAGTGTATGTAATGCATACAATGTTTCTTCTATCTCCCTTAATCCGTGGATGAAGGAGGTCGATGCTTTCTTATCTTTGTGAGTGTTTATCTAATTCAATCACTGCTTTACAGCTAATACAAACACTGGTTTTCATAGCCGACCTCTTTTCTATATAGGTTACCAAAGAAAAATACAGAACTGATGTCCGTTGATTCCAAACCACTTCCTATGGTTTCAATTGGGTCAGACGAAGAAGACTACTTCGTTCAGACTCCACAGAAAACAATAGCTGAAATATTGGAGACGACCAAGGTGTCATTTACGTTTTTGCTTTTTTATATTTTCCAATCTTTATATTTCATACCATGTTTTAAATCTCTAAAGGTAAAACTGATAGGTGGAGAGGTGTTTCCTAAGGTGCACCATAGCGGCTATTGATAGTGATTTGGGTTTGCACTATATGAGTTGCAAAGGTTGTGGTACAAAAATAGACATGTTGCATAATAACCTTTGTGCCGAAGGTACCTATGAACTGGATAGGCGTTTTATGTTCTATTGTACTAAGTGCAAGGTTCTCAATCCTAAGCGGTCGTTAAGGTAATCAGATTATCCTTACTTTATTTCGGCTTCCGTAAAAATGTTATTTGTTTACTTGGTACGATTTATTTAATTTTCGTATATAATAGGCCGAAGCTGCATTTGGTGGTACTAGATGATACAGGTCACACTAAGCTTTTGGTGTTAGATAGTATTGCACTCCAATTGCTCCATCAACCTTTCAGTCATGCAATGACACCTATCAAAGATAATGGAGTATGCTGTCTAAAATCTTATTTAAAATTGTTCTATTTGTAACTACATTACCTTTTAACTAAAGTGAAGTCTTAAATATTGTTTTTTTTGGTGTATATAGGATACCAGTGTTTTGCGGACTGCTCTGACCAAACTGGTTGGTAAAACCTATTTATTTAAGATCATAATAGATCGCAATAATTATCAGTACAAGGACGATACATTTAAGGTCGCGAAGTTTATCACCAGCCCATATATGATGAACGAGTTTGATGTGTCCCCTTGTCCTAAGGTACGTAAATTTCGATTTACGTTGATTATGTACGTAGATCCTATTCCATTATTTATTCATTTTTATGCTTCTTCTATATTATAAGGGATGCTCGAATACGTTTTCCCCAGAGTTTTATAAAGTGTCTCAAATCCCAGAGGTACGTTATTTTATTTATCTCTACGATATAATTCAAAGTTTCTTAGTTATGGTTATTTTTGATGACACGCATGTTTCAGCATGCGATGCTTGTACCTGGTTCTTCTTATAGGAGCTCAAAATTTAAGATCATGACTCCTGCTAAACGTGAAGGTTCTCCGATCGAAAGTTTAGAAGCGAATGCCTACCTCAGTGCTGATACCAAACCTGGAGCTTCGTTTTGGATCAAGAAAGAGAAGCATTAAAAAGAGAACCGGTGTTTAAGATGCATTTTTATATTTTATAGTGGCTTTTTTATTCTTATTAAGGTTTTTTTGCTTTACTTAACAAATTATTAGTTGAATTATCGTTGGCTTTTATAATACTTAATAAGATTATTTTCCTTACTAGGTTATATCATTATGCTTCTAAATGACAATACTATATTTGACAGCCTTTTGTAAAGGTGAAAAGCTCCCATCAATTTCTTTGTTTGATCTTGCATTTTTTCAAATGTAATCGATTGTTCTTTTGTTTATATAACTTCCTCCTCTACTCTCTTATGGAAATATTCTATATAGATAAAGAGAGAAAAACACCGCCAATGATTGCAGATTTCATTTCTGTAGTTAAAAAATAAAATCATGTTAATTATTAATATTTGATTAGTAAAAAATTGTTATTGAAGTCCTAATGAAATTAAAATATTTGAGAGGAAAATGAGTTGGTAAGTTTGCAAAAAATTAACACATACAATGATTACAGATTTCATATCTATAGTACAAAATGGCAACCATTCCCTTTTACGTATAATGTTTAATTTAGAAAAGTATTTGAACCGATTTAGTTTCCATAACAGTTATTTCGAAACGATTTGAATTTAGAAAAGTATTTGAACCGATTTAGTTTCCATAACAGTTATTTCGAAACGATTTGAACCGATTTAGTATTGTGAAAAGACACAACCCTTGGAGAGTCTTCGCTTTCCATTATAAATAAGACCAAAACGCATCTCATTTCATCCCACCTTTCTCATTACAATTTCTAAACTCTCTTCTAAAACATTTTCGTCTCTTCAGATTTCGGTTAGTAATTTTTTTTCCTCGATTTAGGTTAGTAAATCATCACGAGTTAGGTTAATAACATTTTTGTCTATTAACTTTCGGTTATTTGTAATCTATCAACCCTCTTCTTCCACATTTTTGTTGTCTTTTTTGTCTCTTAAATTTGATAGATAACGAATCGTGATCTTTGGCAAGTTAGAATAGTTTTGATTAGTAATTATACTTCATGCAAAAGTATTGTTGATTAGTTTTTTGATCTCTTATTTGTAGTGATTAGTTTTATATTTTTACATTTGCGTATGTGATATTCATAAGGGTGTGAAATAGTGATTGTGGTTATTTCCCTCTTACGATAGAAATTTCAGTTTAATTATGTTTTTTTTTTACTAACTAAATATTTGTACCTTTGCATGTAGACGAAGATCTCACCATGGAAAACTTTATAAGGGACCTCAAAATCAAGACGCTCATGGCTGAAGACTATGGGACTCCCGTAGAAGAGGTATTCGACAAATGTGTGGAAGATATGACAGAGCATTACCGGGCCAAGTTGTTTATGCTCAAAAAACAACAGGATGCGGAGTACAAGAAATTTCAAGAGGAGCTTGAGGTGTGGCGCATACAAGGCAAACTCGAACTCATTAACGATCTCTTCAACAATGATGCATTGAAGGAAGAGAAAGAGAAGTTGGAGTCGGCGCTCGTGCTTGCCCAGGCGAAGGCAAGTGATGTTTATGTACCGAAGATCGATTGGTTCGTCCTCAACGAGCCACAGATGTTTCGTCCATGACCCATCTCTTCAATAATAATATGTCTAATGTTTTTTTATGTCTTGGTTATGTTTTTATGAAGACATTATCTGGTTTTTTAATCTTGGTTGATTGTTACACTACAAACTTATTATGTTATAAAAAATCAAGTTCTCATTCGCATATCCCATTCTCGGTTTCTTATTACTTTCACAATTGGCTATCATGTTGCTTGAAGTATATGTATTAAGACATGTATATATTTTGCGAACATTCACTATATATGACAACCAAAGATCAAAAGAGTTTATAGTTATTCTTTGATTTTGTCTTTTAATTGTAAAAAGATTAAAAGATTTATAGTTAACATACCAATAGATTTATTAGAAAATTTAATTATTATTCAAAGCATCGATTTTATAATTAACTATACGATTTGTAAAGAATCTTATTGTTGATGTGATTGTAATCAGATCACAACTTCAATCTTATATTATATGATAAATAGTTTATAGCAATATAGAGTTACAATTTAATTCTTCTATTATATGATACAAATTAATTTAGAAAATAACAAAATATCACGAACCTCACGTTAGTATCTTCTACCCAAAATAACTTTAGGGGCAAGGCAATCATAGTATTGTCTTGGTAAGCTTCATTAAATAACATTGCAAATTTACTAACTATAATATATAAGGGTAATATATATAGAAATTCGGCCGATGGAATTGGTAATAATATATTTAAATAACAAATAAGAGTTAATTGATTTTTTCATTTATTTACATTCACTATATATATGATGGAGTACATTCATGATTCTTCTCCTTATGTTAGTAAAAAAAGGAGAAGATTGACATTCCATAGTTTGACAAAGTTAAATTACATAAAAAGCATTCGGATATTAAAACTCAAAGTACGATTACATAAAGTGCCAAACATCATGCAATTAAAACATAAAGATACAATAATACTAGAGTTCGAATACAACATGAAACAAAACGATCAAGATATTATTGGTTAATTAACTCTTCCATGTGAGTTAATCTTTGTTGCTTGCAAAGTGGACAAACTGATTGAGCCTTTTGAAATAATAACAACGATCGCAAAGTTTGACCATATTATCCAGATCGCAATTTCCGGATGGTCTAATGTTCCTAAGGTTTACAGAGTACTCAGGCCTCATAATGAGTCGGATATTGATTAAAGATGTCTTGATGACGGTCCAGCAATGATCAGACATTTCTATATCTAACTTCCAATTTAGTTTGTCCATGTATTTTTTACCTTTTTGATAGTAACCTCGCGCAAGAAGTAAAAGACCGTAGAGATACGTACCGTATTCATTGCCCCCAATCGATGACAGGCGTAAATGGCGCAATCCGATTCGTTTGTGGTCGTGGAAGAAGTATCTGAGGAAGCCTTCGATGTAGTGTGCTTGGGCGTTGTCATGGTCTAGACAGAGTTTCTTGAGCTTGACGTGACTAGCCAACATTTCCCGCGGATTCACCACAAAATAGTCGAGAGAAACATTTCGGAAATAGACATCCGGGTCAGAGCTCAAAGAGTTCTCTGCAACTGAGTCATCTTCGCTTTCGGAGGAATCAAAGTTGTTTATAGAATCATCTGTGGACATCACGAAATAGATGAAATTTTTATGTTGCTGCCTTTGGTTTAGATGGTTTTCGGTTGTGTGCATGAGAGAATGGAGGAGGAAGATTTTATATAAGCGATATTCACACTAATATACATATTATAATATGTAGATGATGCAAATAAGAAAAAAGTCGTGATGGGAACTATGCAGTTTTCAAAAGGCTGTCGTAATTGGTGTTGTCATTTCGGAAATATGCTCATTGCACAAAAGAAAAGCCATGCATATTCTTGGTTTAAGAACTGGTCAGATACTTTATTTGACTGGCCATGCATTGCTATATTTCTAAATGCTTGATGATGAGTAATGTGAAAAAATCACCAGCATATGCTTGCATCCGACTAATTGTCTTAGTTCAAAAATTCCTACTCTAGAACCAAGGTTATGAAGTTAAGTTATTAATCTTTCACAAATACTACATTTTTTCAGTCCCAATATCTAATGTGAAAAAAAAAGAAAAGTAGTTACAAAAGATGTAACTGTTTCTACATGCAGTATTTGTAGAAACAACTATTGTATTATTTGTCATTATTCCAACTAATGTAAATTTGTACAAGTGGATATTAACTTATCATATATTGGGGGATTTTTTTTTTTGAACACCAAATATTGTAATTATTGTTAAGCTTCTAAGAATTTATTATCATTACATATATAAGCTGATCCATCAGTAAAAGCGTTATATTCATATAAACGAGTAGATATATTTAAAAGCTTATATAACTTTCTATAAATAATATTATAGACTTGGAGAAACCTCAAACATTATTACATGTATATTTTCACAAGATATACACAATATTTAGCAATATTTAATGTGCTTTCCCATCTACAAGCATTAATATGGGATATATATAAGAGTCTTCTACGATAAAGAACGTTTCGATCTGGAGAACGTGTATATCGTTTTAATTTTTTGGAAGTCTTGCATCTTAGTAAAACATCGAAAAGCATGCAAGCTTTGAAATACGCTTGGTTTATTATCAAACATGTATTTTATTTTCCTACAATTATTTATCTCTTTCAAGTTAAAGTTTACGAGTTTAACAATGTCACTTTATCCCCTTTTGTTGTAGGGATTATACACATGTATGCATAAGTCATCATCGAGGAATAAGAATGTAACGATTTTGTATTCATGTCAACGTGATTGACCTGTATATCTTTATGTTCCAAGATATTTATGGAAGAGTACTTCTTCATTCTAACCTATTTTATTAATTTGTTCAGGCGTCAAACAAAAATGATTATTTCAGCAAGATTGAAAAGGGCGAACACTATCAAAATAACAATTTGGTGTCATTTATAATGGCTGGAAAAACTTCTGGCGAATTTCCTGAAACTGAGCATCTAAAATCCAAGTTTATGTTCTGGATGGAAAATAATATCGCAAGTATCGAAGGTGTGGACTATGGCATCATTACGGATGATTATATGAATACTAGGTTTTTGTGGGATCCTATAAAAAAAGGGTGGCAACTAGAAAAACTGGGTTGAAGAGTATTATGAAAATTTTCCCATATCTATTATTTTTTTAAAGTTTTTTCCCAACGTTTTATTATTGAATTCATATATAAAATTCCATGTTCGCAATCATTAATAAAAATACTTATTTTATAACCCGAACCATGATCCTTTTTTCCAATGAAATAACCAGATTAAGTTATTTACCCATTATCTTTGGTTACCTTAATTATAAATCACCTTAACCTAATTTCACCATGACGCTACTTTTACAGTTTTCCATTAAACATTTAAATTTACCAGATATGACTTATATAAAAATGTTAATTTATATAACAATGTAAGGATAATTAATGATTTATATACAAGGTAAAACTACAAACCATATTTATAAGTCTTAATTTCTTCGATTCCCTTTAAATTATTTTTCTAAATATGGTGATATCAAATCGTAGTTATTATCTCTTTCTCTTAAGATTTTTTCATATTGTCGAGTTTGTATAGTTATTAAAAGTCATATATTTACAGACTTGACGGCGAAGACATAAATATTTTTTGCATTATAAATATTATAACTTGGAGAAGCGTCAAATTCATTTATTACCCGTCTTATTAGATATACTTATTAATTCATTCCTATTTTTGTATACCAAAATAAACTATATGGAATCTAAATATTGCTTAGTACCCAAGGTAGAATATTTAATATATCGAGGTATACTATTTGGAATGTAAATATTGCGTTCTACCCAAGGTTCGTTCGATTGCTTTCTAGCCAAGGTGAATTTATGTTGATCACATTTATATCGTCAATACCTAATCTCCTTATATCTTCTCAACTATATAAGCCCACGGATAGTAGATCACACCTACAATTCTCTTGACATTCTTTATACCCTTTAAGGTAACAAAACTATGGCTTCTTTCAGCCGTGTAAGTGATCTCAAACCTTTCAAAACCATGTGGAAAATCAAGGTTAAGATCATTCGTCTTTGGAAGCAGTACTCCACTACAGGAGGATTAACAATAGAGATGGTCGTCGTTGATTCTAATGTGAGATATATTATCTTCTTTGTGCTTAAAAGACTTATATATGTAGATATTTAATACTGATTTTTTTTATTGGCAATGTTCACATCAGGGAGTCAAAATTCATGCGTCCGTGAAGAAGGATTTGGTGAATCGATTTGATCCAGTTCTGTCCCAGGGTGATTCAAAGATACTCATCAACTTCTCAGTGGGTCACTCATTTGGTTCGTACCGGACTACGGACCATCCATACAAGATTTCTTTCCTTGAAACCACACGTGTGAGAAACTGCGAGTTGCCTATTGAGGTTTCTGGTTTCGATCCTGCTTCCTATCGTGACATTCTTGATGGGTCTCTCAATGCGGACTACTTGGTTGGTAAGTATTGTTAACTATAGTTAAGTGTTTTATTTTAATCTTTTTTATTATATAATGTTATATTAATGCTCGAACATCTTTATTTGTCACAGATGTCATTGGGCAAATTGTTGAAGTATCCCCTATTGAAGTTCTCTCAATAAATGGTAAAGAGACAAACAAAATGTCCTTGGAATTAAGAAATGCAGGATACATTTTTTGTCCTACTAATTTTATTTATCTTTTCAGTGGTGCTCATCATGATCAAAACTAACCAAATGCTTTTATAGCGATGATCGTCTACCTATTGTTTTGTGGGGAAGTTTTGCAAATGAAGTGATGGAAGCTATCCAAACGCGTAGTGATCATGCTATTATCTGTGTTATCAGATTTTGGAAGATCAAAATTTGGAAAGGTGAGTTTAAAAAAACAAAATATTTTTATGTTTAAAAATTTGTCGAACTTTAATGTTTATTTTTACTTTTACCTCAGACACTAAATCTTTTTTGTTTAATACAAGCAGATGAATGCAGTATATCAAATGCATACAATGTCTCCGAAGTGCAATTAAATCCACCCATGTCTGAAGTTCAAGATTTGCTTGCAGTGTAAGTCTATAAAGCAATTTTTTATACTTATTTGCAGTGTAAGTTAAAGATTTGTAATCTTCGTCACTAGGTTGCCCAAGGAGGAATTGACTTTAGCAATTGTTGAGTCTAAGCCACTGTCGGTTACCTCTGGTGTTTCTGAAAAGGATGATTTTTTTATCCACACCCCAAGAAAAACCATTTCCCAGCTTTGTGAATCTAGACAGGTAAAAAGAGTTAGAAGTTTACACTGTATTTACAAACTTATATGTTTGCAATATGTTTAACCTTACAATAATAATATTCATGGTTTGTTTTATAGGTTGAGAAGTGTATTGTGATGTGCACCATTTCAGCCATTGATTCTGATATGGGATGGTATTATTTAAGCTGCAAAGTCTATGCCAAGAAGGTGTTGAATGTGCCGAATGACGTTGTTGATGATGAGGACGATGAAAATCCCATCACGTTTAGTTACTATTGTTCTAAATGCAAAGTTTCAAATCCTAAACTTCTACCAAGGTATTTTCTGATTTTGTTATTGTATTATATAATAAGGAAGACTACTTATAAAATGCAAGCTTGATAAATTGATATGTATAGGTACAAGCTGCATTTGATTGTTGTTGACAGCACGGGGACTTCGAAGTTCCTCCTATTCGATAATCTTGCAATTCAATTAATTCATCAACCTTGCAATGAATTGGTTGGACACAATGGTGATGAGGTATTTTAGGGATCTATAGGAGTTTTTTTTCGGTACACTTAATTTTGTTTTATAATAGAGGCTATTTTGATTATCAATCGTTGTGTAGATTGAGGAACCGGATGCTATACCTCTTCCTCTTATGAATTTGGTTGGAAAGACATATTTGTTCAAGGTTGGTATTGAAAGAGAAAACTTTCTCTATAAGAAAGACACTTACAAAGTAACTAAGATTATCACCAGCCGTGATATAATAACTGAGTTCGAGCAAAATTCCAGCCCAAAGGTATTACTATTTCCGTGTTATTTATTGAGTTCGTGTTTATAACCATTATACTTTGTTTTTCTTTATTTTATACTTCTAATTGTTCCAGATACCATGTTTAACTTATGGAGAAGACAATTCAATAGTTTCCCATGCACCCGAGGTTTGTTTTCATTTTCTTTAAATTACTTTTTGCCGCATGTGAACAAGTTAGTTTTTTGATAATTAGCAAACTTTTTTCGTTATATACCCAGGGTTCCCTCTTGGTATCTACTGAGTCTCATGGGGAAGGAGAAACAACTGATCTCACTCCAGCAAAACGCAGAGGAACGCCTATTGTTAACTTGGAGGAAGCATTTGATCAGAGTTCTGGTATACACACCACGATTACAGCTCGAATCAAGAAGGAAAAGACTGATAAAAGTGGCTGAATGAGTTATAGGAGGAATAAAAGTTTTTAGGGGCTTTTTTTTCATTAAAGTTCTTCTTTTATTTTTCTGTTTTTGCTTTTGGTTTTATCAATTTAAATTTCTGCGTTGGTTTTGTGTTTTGGGATTTTTTTTTATAATAAAAGCCTCTATTTTTTTCACGAATATCTGTAATCATATAAACAAAATTATACAATTAGTGAGTTGATAAGGTGATATCACTTTGGTAACTAAAAGAATAATTATATAATATTCCATGTTGACTGTCGGTAATAAAATAAGTTAATATCCGAAACCATGATAAAATAATTTTTAATGACCTCAACTGACGAACTTATTTTACCATGATCTATGATAACCTTAATTTGAAATCACTGCATTTTTAGTTATATCTTAATTTGAAGATTGTTAACGATTTTAATTGTTCGGAATATTACATTCGAACTATAATTTATATAACTTCTAAGGGTCACCTTAATTTTATTAAAAATTATAGGGGGTATTAAATCTTTGCTATTAATGCTTTCTGTACATAGTTTTTCAAATTGCCAATTTTGAATAGTTATTAAATGTCAAATATTTACAGACTTGACGATGAAGATATATATATTTTGTCATTCAATTTAGTATACTTGGCGAAGCGTCAAACATTAATATATTAACCGATTTATTAGATCTACATAATATACATTTTACTTATCGTTGATCCAAATAATCGATTTGGAATATAAATATTCGCCTGTTTACATTTTTATACATGTTTCTTTGCAGTTTTGGTATATAATTACTTGCAAAAGCAATAAACATAAATGCTTCATTGTATTGCTTGGTACCCAAGTTTACTAAATATTTCTCACATTATATCGTCGATATCTAATCTCATTTATATCTTATCAACTATATAAAGGAGGTACAAGACCACCGATAATAGATCAGACATACAACTTCTCTTGCCGTTCAATAATACACGTATTTGGGAAGAATCATGTCTTCTTTCAGCAGTGTAACTGATCTCAAACCTTTCAAATCCATGTGGAAGATAAAGGTTAAGATCGTTCGTCTTTGGAAGCAGTATTCCCCTGCAGGAGGATTAACAATGGAGATGGTCGTCGTCGACTCTAACGTGCGATTTTTTTTTTGTAATGTTAATTATATTTTACTGGAAGATATGTTATAACGATTTTTTATTGCCACTGTTTATTTCAGGGAACCAAAATTCATGCTTCCGTGAAGAAGGAATTGGTGAATCGATTTGATCCCTTTCTGTCACAGGGTGATTCGAAGATTCTCATCAACTTCTCAGTTGGTCACTCATATGGTTCGTACCGAACTACTAACCATCCATACAAGATTTCTTTCCTTGAAACCACACGTGTGAGAAACTGCGAGTTGCCTATTGTGATTTCTGGGTTTGATCCTGTAAACTACCGTGATATTATTGATGGGTCGCTCAATTCGGACTACTTGGTTGGTGAGTAGTTTAGGCCTCTAATTTTAGTGTTTATTTATAATACTTTGTTATATTTTATTATACTAATTTTTTAAATTGTTTACTTGTCACAGATGTCATTGGGCAAATTGTTGAAGTCTCTCCAATTGAAATTCTCTCAATCAATGGTAAAGAGACAAACAAGATGGCCTTGGAACTAAGGAATGCCGGGTATTTGTTTTTTTGACTATTAATTTGATTTAAATTTTCAGTGTTTGTGATCACGATCCAAACTAACCAAATGCTTCTATAGTGATGAACGTCTACGTACTGTTTTGTGGGGAAGTTTTGCAATTGATGTGATGGAAGCTATCCAAACGCGTAGTGAGCATGCTATTATCTGTGTTATCAGATTTGGGAAAATCAAAGTTTGGAAAGGTGAGTTATTTTTAAAAATTAGATATATATAAATTTAACAATTTGCCAACTTCTTGTGTGTTAAGTATTTTAATATATACAATAATTTGTATTTGCTTAATACAAGCAGATGAACGCAGTATATCAAATGCATACAATGTCTCCGAAGTGCAACTAAATCCACCCATGTCTGAAGTTCAAGATTTTCTTGCAGTGTACGTCTAAATATCAATTTTGTAACCTTACTTTAAAAATATACATTATATTAAGCAATCCAAGTATCTTCGTTACTAGGTTGCCCAAGGACGAATTGTCTGTAGTAATTGTCGAGGCAAAGCCATTGTCTATTTCTTCTGGTGTTTCTGAAAAGGATGATTTTTTTATACACACCCCAAGAAAAACCATTGGTCAGCTTTCTGAATCTAGAGAGGTATAAAGAGGCTGAATTTTATACTGTTATTACAAAGATATATAGTGGCAAATTTTTTGACGTCAGCCTACTAATATTCATTTTTTAATTTATAGGTTGAGAAGTGTATTGTGATGTGCACCATTGCAGGCATTGATCCTGATATGGGATGGTATTATTTAAGCTGCAAAGTCTGTGCGAAGAAGGTTTTGAATGTGCCGAATGACGCTGTCGATGATGAGGATGATGAAAATCCCATGATGTTTAGCTACTATTGTTCTAAATGCCAAGTTTCGAATCCTAAACTTCTACCAAGGTATTTTTTTATTTTTTTATTATATTATATAATATCCTTACTTAACGTAAAGAAAACTAATTATAAAATGCAAGTTTGATTCGTTCATATGTATAGGTACAAGCTGCATTTGATTGTTGTTGACGGCACCGGCACTTCGAAGTTCCTCCTATTCGACAATCTTGCAATTCAGTTAATTCATCAGCCTTGCATTGAATTGGTTGGACCGAATGTTGATGAGGTATTCTAATTATCCATATGAGTTTTCTTTCGTAAGTATTATTTTCTGTTCTTATAATTGAGTCCACTTGATTATCAATCGTTTTGTAGATCGAGGAACCGGATCTAATACCTCTTCCTCTTCTGAATTTGGTTGGAAAGACATATTTGTTCAAGGTGGGTATTGAAAGAGAAAATTTTCTCTATAAGAATGGCACTTACAAAGTAACTAAGATTATCACCAGCGTTGATATCATCAGTGAGTTTGATAAAAATTCGGACCCAAAGGTATGTTGATAAACTGGTAGCTTATTGAGTTATTTATTGTAACCATTATTATGTGGAGGGCTTAATATGTCTACTTATAATACTAGCAGATACCATGTTTACCTTACACAGAAGACAACTCTATTATATCGGATGCACCCGAGGTTTTTTCAATTTTTTTAAATTACTTTCAGCTGCATTTGACTTCGTTAGCTTGCGAATTAATTTATAACGTTTTGGTTATCTACCCAGGGTTCTCTCATGGTATCTCCTGCGTCTTCTGGTGAAGGAGAAGGAAGTGATATCACTCCCGCAAAACGCAGAGGAACACCTATTGTTAACTTGGAGGAAGCATTTGATCAGAGTTCTGTTACAAGGACACCGTGTACAACTCGAATCAAGAAGGAAAAGCCTGATAAAAGTGGCTGAATGAGTTGTAGCAAAAAGATGTATTGTTAGAGGCTTTTTATTTTCATTCAAGGTTTTCTTCTTTTATGTTTGACTATTGGCTTTTGTTTTTTAGCGTTCTCATTATCTTTGTTGGTTTTTTTCCATTGTGTTTTGATTTTGTTATTTTATAATGAAAGCCTCTATTTTGTCACGTTATCTCTATCCATTTTCTTCATATGAATTTGTTAACTAACAAATATCTTCATTCTAGATATTTAAAACATTCTAGACTCTACACAATCTTCCTCAAAATTGTCACCAGGAGCTACACGTCCCAGTCTCTTTATTCTCTTTTCCTTCACGTGAAATGAATTTATTTAGAGTCCTTATTCGGTTGTAGACAACGCTTTAAGATGTATTTACTGAATTTGGAATGAAGTATATTACGTTTAAATATTTTTTAATAAGAAGCCTCTATCTATTACAAGTATTTCTACCATCCAATGCAATTTTTTAATTTTCTCGCGAACGATTGAACTTATTGAAAGAATGTGCACATTATGTTCGTGAACCCTTAATATATAGTACTCCCTCTGTTTTTTAAAGATCCATGTTCTAGGAAAAAAATTTGTTTTAAAAAGATACATTTTTTACTTTTTCAATGTATTATTTAATGAAAATCTGTTAACTTCAAGAAAATTAATTGTGTTTATTGAATTTTTATTGGTTAAAGATTATGGAAAATTGTTATTCACAAAAATCAATGCATTTTTAATGTGATTTCTTAATATATGTGAAAAGTCTAGAATATGTATCTTTAAAAAACAGAGGGAGTATATGGTTAACGAAGGCTGCAGGCACGGAATTTTTTGGGTACTTTATACTATATCAATTTCTGCATATGTTAACTAAAACATTTTTATTAGATTTTGTTTTACCCGTTACCCTATATTTATTTACAATCCTTTGTTTTTTTGGCGATCTTCATAGGGCAGGTTAATTCGAGTTGTCAGATTTAGTTTTTTATACGGAAACCAGTATATTGAAATTTGTAAATGTATTTTGAGACGTCAGTGAATTCGATTTAGTATTAGGAAAACAGATATTACATCTAAATTGGAAAAAAAGAAAGAAAATATTTCCTGACATTGTTAGTCTCATACTTTGCTTAAGAAACCAGAAGAACTATTAATCTAGAACCGAATTTTTGAAATTTCATTTTAGCATACAAAAGAAATCATGAACCGAAAGAGACATAAGAATGGCAAGGAAAATGGTGAAGAAAATCCTCAACCGAAACGACAGAAGCAAGGTAGAAGCTAATTTGAAAAATATCTCGATTGTATTATCTATATACTAACGATCTTATATCCATCAGAAAACAATAAGAAGGAAGTGCCTTCAAGAAGCGAACATGATATTCTTTCAAAATCACCGGCTATGAAATCCACCACCCAAGTTTTTAGTGATGTAACTAATATTTGTGCCACTGATGAAAACGATGGAACGACACTGTCTCAAAGAAATTCAAGGACAGAAAGGATTAACATTTTGCGAGATAAAAGGACACCTTCGTCTACGGCTAAACAGTCCTTCAATCTTAACATGGCAAAAGAAGCTAGATCTCAGCGGGTTAACATTCTTAGTGAAAAGAGAAATTGTGTTGAAGTAAAGAGTGCTACTCTTACCCACACAAGCCAAAGTGGTAGTCAGGCACTCTCTTCAGCTCATAGTAAGAACATTATGTATTCGACTAATATATTTTACTCTTTTTTATCCATGAAAATTAATTTCTTTGTAATCTTAGCAGATGGTACTTTATCATCTTTTGAACTCACTGGAAGGAAAAGGCATCATCATAGTGGGGAAACAGTTGAGCAAAACAATGGCAAATTCCAGTCGAATTGCAGTGCAGTTGATAACCCTGACGTTCAGATACCCGGTCCAGAAAGTTTCACAGACTTACTTCGATCAATGGTTACACAAAATACAATTTTGGAGTCTAATTCTTTTAACTATGGCAGTCCCCAGGTTAACCCGCCCACGTTTCTACCCAACCAACATTCATTTACCTCCTTGCTTCAATCAATGAATTATCAGAGTAGTGTTGTTGGAGGTCTACATAGCCAGAAGCAATCAACCGATGCAAGTCCTATGAACATTAGGGAATTCTATTTTTCCCGTAATTCGGTCATCTCACCCATTGCCTCAGATTCTGATTCTGAAGGTTAGTATAACTACTTTATGTCGTATATTTATCTATGAATGTGTTTTATTAGACTCCTACAAACTCACAATGTTCAAGCGTAATAGTTATTTGAGGCTAATTAAGAGTGTAATGTCGTTTTAATGATTATATTCAGAGAGCTGTGACGATATCTGGCATGTAGATACAAGCAATGCGGAGAATGAATATCATTACTTTTCAGAAACAGAGAGTGAGGATGAAAGTCAAGTAGTTGAGGAACACGAAGAGGACTACAATAATGACGCATCTACATCTCTTGGAAGGATTGATTCTGCCCCAAAATTAAAACGTAGAAGAACCCAGTCGAAGAAGACTTTGTCGAACGTAACGAAAGAAGGTAAATTTTATATAAATTTATAAACTCGATGAGTGTAAAGAAAAATCCTATTTGAAACCTTTTTTTTTGTACAGGTTACAAAGATGACGGTGATATTGACAACGAATGTCCAGTTTGCGGAGCATTGTTTTGGTATAATGAGCGAATCAGTAAGAATAGAAAAGCTAAAAGAGCTGTTTTCACGATGTGTTGTATGAGGGGGAAAATCAAACTTCCACTACTGCAGGAACCCCCAGAGTTTCTACAAGGACTTCTAACCAACGACGATGCTATCAGTAAGCATTTCAGAGAAAATATTAGATCACTGAATATGATGTTTTCCTTTACTTCACTTGGAGGAAAGATTGACAATTCCGTCAACAGTGGAAAAGGTCCTAAAGTTTTTAAACTACATGGTGAGAATTATCATTTGATTGGGAGTATGAAACCTAAGCCCAAAGAGAAAGCAAAGTTCTCGCAGTTATACATACATGATACTGAGAACGAGGTTCAGAACAGAATTTCAGCATTGAGGTAAAGATGGAAAATAGTTTCGAATATATCAAGTTAAATATTATATTTTTTAAAAATATTAATTGTTTTGTCTAATTATTTACAGTGGTAATTCTGAGCGAAGTAAAATCAGAGAAGATTTGGTGGAGTCTATTATGAATATGTTAAGACAGTGTAATGTCCATGTGAAGACGTTCCGCAATGCAATGGACAGATTTAATGATGAAGAAGATAGTCAGGAGCTGTGTCTGAAACTTATCCATAACCGTGTAAAGGATGGACGAGTATACAATCTCCCTACATCGTCTGAAATTGCTGGGTTAGTTGTTGGAGATTTCCGAATTAACATGGATAAAAGAGATATTATTCTGGAGAAAAATTCGGGAAAACTGAAAAGGATTCATGAGTTGCACCCTTGCTATTTACCACTTCAATATCCTCTTATATTCCCTTACGGAGAAGATGGATTTCGATTGGGGATCCAGCATGGTTATACAGGAAACAAGAAAAATAAGAAACCGAATATTAGTATGCGAGAATTCTTTGCATATCGGATTCAAATCCGGAAGGTTGGTTCTCAAGCACTTCTTCTTTCAAGGCGTTTACTTCAGCAGTTTTTGGTCGATGCTTATACAATGATCGAAACTCATAGGCTTCGGTACATAAGGAAAAACCAGGCGAATCTAAGGTCTTTGAGTTTCAGTAAGTTTGTGGCTGCTTCGAATCAGGGTTTATCCTCTCTTCCTATTGAAGGAAACCGTATCATAATTCCCTCATCTTTCACCGGTGGGCCTCGGTACATGCATCAGATGTATTTGGATGCAATGACTATATGCAAATATTATGGGTTCCCTGATTTATTTATCACTTTCACATGTAACCCTAAATGGCCAGAGTTGACCAGATATTTTGCAAAATATAACTTGAGATCGGAGGATAGGCCAGAGCTTTGTTGCAGATTATTCAAGATAAAGCTTGATAGCTTGATGGATGATCTAACTAAGAAGCACTTGCTTGGAAAAACAGTTTCGGGTAATTTCTTTTTGATGATAATAATAGTAAATATTAATTATATATACTTAACAATTAGTGTAATTTGTTTTTTAATCGTATTTAACATATTCATGTCTATTATCTCAGCCATGTACACGATTGAGTTTCAAAAAAGAGGGCTTCCACATGCTCATATTTTGTTATTCATGGATGCCAGAGACAAATTTCCATGTGCTGAGGATATTGATCGCATAATATCAGCTGAGATTCCTAAGAGAACTGAAGAACCTATATTGTATGAAATCGTGAGAGACACTATGATTCATGGTCCATGTGGTGTTGTTAACAAGGATTCTCCCTGCATGATAGATGGTAAGTGTTCAAAATTCTCTCCTAGGAAGATTGTAGAGAAAACAACAGTTGACTCACAAGGCTATCCTGTATACCGGAGAAGAGATAATGGTGCTTTCATTGAGAAAAGGGGTATTCAGTTGGATAACAGGTTTGTCGTTCCTTATAACAAAGAGCTTCTTCTTGGATACAATGCACATATCAATGTCGAGTGGTGTAACCAGTCTCGATCTATTAAGTATCTATTTAAGTACATCAACAAAGGACATGATTGTGTTACTGCAACAGTAACTCAGAAATCTAAAAGTGATGCCATGGCGTCAGAGGATAATTCAGATACTACTAATTCTGGAAATAATGCAAACCCCGCTGAGGGTGATGAGGAAGAAACCGTTGATGAAATTAAAAAGTATTTCGAGGCCAGGTAAACTACATATTTCTGGTTTGTAACTTTATGCATATACAAATAGTATATTAGACTTTATGTGAATTTTTTTTTTTGAATGAAACTTTATGTGAATTATCATGGTGTACAATATAATTTGTTTTTTATATTAAATATTTTCATATGTTTTTAATTGGAATTTTATTGATATTTCTTTAAAATTTTAGGTACATTTCTGCTTGCGAAGCCACATGGAGAATTTTAGCCTTTCCAACACATTATCGATCTACACCTGTGGAGAAACTAACGTTTCACCTAGAAGGAGATCAACCGGTGATTTATAGAGAGGGTGATACAGTTGATACTGTAATGGCTCGTGCTAAAACAACCAAAACGATGTTTTTAGCTTGGTTTGATTGTTGCGAGAATTATCCAGAAGCTAGACTACTTACTTATGCAGAACTTCCAACTAAATTCATATATGATGCGAAGGCTACTGTGTGGAAAAAACGGAAGAAGGGTTTTGCTATTGGAAGGTTGACACCTGTTTCACCAAGTGCTGGAGAACTTTTTTATCTGAGGGTATTGATTAATAAGGTTAAAGGGTCAAGGTCTTATGATGACATCAAGACAGTAGATGGAATTCTTTATCCAAGTTTTGAGGACGTCTGTTATGAGCTTGGTTTGTTGGATGATGACAAAGAGTATATTGAAGCTCTAAAAGAATGTAGTTTTTGGGCGACAGGAAGTTATGTTCGACGTCTATTTGCTCAGATGTTATTATCTGAAAGCTTATCGACGCCGAGATTGGTTTGGGATTCCACCAAAGACATATTATCCGAAGATGTTCTTTACCTTGAACGAAAAAAGCGACGAAATCCAATTATGTTAGTTCATTACCTTAATATCAAAGTGAGAGTTTACATTACAAATTAATTATTGACTAACACATGATTTTATTGCAGATCTCATCTTGACAGAAGAAAAGATTGAGAATATCACGTTGTTGATGATAGATAAGTTGCTGCGAAAAAATAATACATCTTTGGAACGATGGAAGACCATGCCTCAGCCAGTTGACAATGATCAATATTCTCATGGTAATCAGCTTCTCGAAGATGAACTTAATTACCCTCAGGAAGAGTTGCGCACTAGACACCAGGAACTGTTTAGACAGTTGACCGATGAGCAGAGGACAGTATACGAAGAGATAATGGCCTCTGTCAATACATCATCAGGAGGGGTCTATTTTGTATATGGATACGGTAGAACAGGGAAAACATTTATCTGGAATCTGCTTTCAGCTTCTATACGTTCAAGAGGTGATATCGTTCTAAATGTTGCTTCTAGCGGAATTGCAGCTTTACTACTACCTGGAGGAAGAACAGCGCATTCCAGATTTAGCATTCCAATTAACCCAGATGAATTCTCTACATGCAAGATTCAACCAGGTAGTGATCAGGCAGAATTAATTTCAAAAGCGTCTCTTATTATTTGGGACGAAGCCCCTATGATGAGTAGACATTGCTTTGAAGCTTTAGATCGCAGTCTCTGTGACATTATGAAGACAACCGATGAAACTCCTTTTGGTGGTAAAGTGGTAGTCTTTGGAGGTGATTTCAGACAAATATTACCAGTTATTCCTAAGGGAAATCGAACTGATATAGTTATGGCTGCTCTAAACTCATCGTATTTGTGGAAATATTGCAAAGTTTTGGAGTTAACCAAAAATATGAGGCTTTTTTCAGAACAAAATCATAGTGCAGCTGCGGAGATAGCTGAATTTTCAAAATGGATATTGGACGTAGGAGATGGAAAGATAAATGAGCCGAACACTGGTGAAACTATGATAGACATTCCTAAGGATCTTTTGATTACACAATGTAATGATCCTATTGAGGCTATAGTGTCCGAAGTATATGGGACTACATTCAAAGACTCTAAAGACCCGTTATTTTTTCAAGAGCGAGCTATTCTGTGTCCAACTAATGAAGATGTCGATGTCATTAACAACTACATGCTTGATCACCTAACTGGTAAGATTCTCTTTATCTCTGTTTTATAATTACTCTCTTTAGTATAGAGTTTTTTTTTATAAGTTCGGAAGTTTATATTTTGAGTCTATTGTACCACCCATATTTCAGGGGAAGAGAGAATATATTTGAGTTCAGATTGTATTGATCCTGCTGATACTAAATCGAAAGATGACTCTGTATTCACACCTGACTTTCTTAATAGTATCAAAGCATCTGGGTTACCTAATCATTCTTTACGGCTGAGGATTGGTACACCAGTGATGCTATTGCGGAATCTTAATACTAACGAAGGTCTGTGTAACGGGACAAGGTTGCAAATTACCCAACTGGGTAATCATCTCCTCGAAGCTAAGGTTATTACAGGCACTAGAGCAGGTGAGAAGGTTTTCTTACATCGTATTCTGATAACACCTACCGATTCTAAGCTTCCTTTTAAGATGAGGCGTAGACAATTTCCTTTGAAAGTAGCTTTTGCCATGACAATAAACAAAAGCCAGGGACAAACACTAGCGAAAGTGGGTCTGTTTTTGCCTAGACCAGTGTTCTCGCATGGCCAGTTGTATGTAGCTGTCTCTCGAGTGAAGTCCAGGAAAGGGTTAAAGATCTTAATTACAGACAAAGATGGGGCGTGCCCACAGAGCTCAACCATGAATGTTGTTTACAAGGAAGTTTTCCAGAATTTGTTTGAAGAGAAAGACACACAAGTAAGTATAAACGAGTAGCTTAGAAACTGTATTTACAAATTATAATCGTTTTGGAGAAGTGTTCTAATTTTATATAAATTGACTATGTTGCTTACTATATTTTATGTGTTAATAACAGAGTTGATTCTTCAATGCTGTCAACAAATAAGTGTTTATGCATGAAAGGTATGACAATCGTGTACTCTTATATTTCATATTTCCCCTATGCCTTCAAACAATTTATTATAACTATGTAATTGTAGGGAGAACTAATGGACAAGTCAACTGAAGTTTATTCGGAAGACCTCAAATTTGTAGGATGTTATTTTTTCTTGCATTGTTGCTGGCGAGTATCAATTTTTCGAATTTAAGCTGTGAAGTTGCTATGTACACTATTATTTTTCATTTAATTCAAACTTGCAGCATATCATTATACCCATGTTTCCTTTTAGACATATTTGCATCGAAAATAAATAAATATTACTCCAGCTAATTATATTCTTGTGTAATATAATATAAAAGCTATCATCTAATATTAACACAATCTTTATTTTAGTTTATATACTTAATAAATGTCCTACTTAAATTTCCGGAAAAATCACTAATACATTTTTCTATTTAAAACACTGTAAAAGTGCTGTTTTCTCAACCTCACTTTTCTAAACTTATGAATCTCAAAAGGCAGACATTTATGTCCTTATAGTAATATATATTCTATTACCAAACAATTGCTAAATTAACTTGCAAGGAAAAAAAGATACGCATTTAATTTACAAATCAATGATATATATAGTCATAATACAGCAGCTAGGATAATTTCCTATATCGATAATATTAATGAAGAACACAAAATCGACTATATCTATAAAATCTTATAATCGAAGTTCTCTCCAAGGCATATCACCCAAATCTAACTCAGATTCATAAACCGAGAAAGTAAATGTATAAAATACTGCATTTGTATATCTACTAAATTCAACTCATATGCAGAAAAGGAATTTCATTAATAATCTTTTGATTCTCTGCATAGCAATTTATTACACAAATCACGTACTAAGTATTATCTAGGGTTCGCGGAAATACCTATATATGTAGGTATATAAAGCAAGCATAGTAACCCTAAAGATAACTCATTCTCAGTCAAAATTGTTACAGAATTTGCGATGGCCAACTTCATTTCTTTGGGTAATTTGCAAACTAATCTCCCATTTCCTGCAATCCGCGTCAAGATCATCAGGAAATGGAGTACGAAAAGAGGTGGAGATCATCACTCTGTCATGCTCCTGGGAGATGAGAAAGTAAGTTTTCGACTCTTAATTTGAAAATATTACAAATCACATTTGTATTGCTTTTATAGTCAGTTCTTTTTGACAAACAGGGAGTAACAGTCGAAGGAAGCTTGAACTATGATATATCTCTACCTAATGACATGCAGCTAAATGAAGGTAGCTGGGTTGAGATAGTCAATTTCAAAATAAAACACGCTGGTGGGTTGGTAAGAACCACAAAAAATAAATACACTATCAAGTTCACTGAAGAGACCTTGGTTTCGATGATAGAACCAATAAATGGTTCTTATTTTCTACGATGTGCAAACTTTCGTGGTATAAAGCGTGGTCTTTATCATCCTATGTACTGTGTTGGTAAGTTCATTATTCTTTAGCTTATCTTATATTGTTACATAATATAGACTAAGTTTACTAAATGCGGAGTAAATATTTCTTATGTAGATCTATGTGGAGCGTTGGTTCGTGTAGGAGATCTTATATCTCATGAGCAAGCTGAACCTGCCAACCTTTACAATCAAATTGTATATTCGTTGGAGTTCTCCTTAATAGACCTCAGGTTCTAACCTTATTATTTCTTAAATTAATTTATATCAATACGACCATATATCATTGTATATTGACAGGTTAATTAACAATAACTGACAGTTACAAGCATATTAAGTGTGTTGCTTATGGAGCTCTAGCCCATAGTTTAAACGGATTCTGGCGTTCAACTACGGCTGATATTGTAGTATGTGTTCTAAGGTTATGGCGAATTGAGTGGGGAGCAGGTAATTAAAACTTATTTTGACTGTTTCTAATTCATAACAGGTTCTTGCGTTCTTATCGTTTTAATTTTTATATAGGTGGCTTCAAATATGTTACAAACTTTGAAGGTGGTTCTGAAATCCTTTTTGATATTGACGTTCCAGACATTCGTTTCTTCAAATCGCAGTAAGAATAATATTCTTTGTTGTAACTTAATATGAGTATATATTTAGAAAGGAAAAACTGAAACTGCCTAATATATTTTCTACGCTTTTTTGCAGGATTCCAATACGCGAATACTGAAGTCTCAAAGTTATTTCTATTTAATTTTAAGTTTGCTTTGGTCTTATAATACCCTATTTTTATTTAGAGGATTCTTTGTATTTTAAAGGATGAGTTATGCATCTTTTTTTATAATGGAATTTTAGTATTTTTCGATTTTACATATGTTTATCTTTACATATGAGATTAAACACAAAAAAAAACCGAGATTAAACACCAAAAAAAAAATTTCGAGTTATGCATCGCCTATGCCGTAAAAGTAGCACAACCGAGATTAAACACCAAAAAAAAAACACACTAAACCCAAATTCCAAACTATATATATATACTTTCTAATATTTCGAAAAATTGCTTAGCTAACAACCTCATCCCGCGCGAGGCGCGGATCACTACCTAGTGGTGGTATTATTTGTATTACAAATATTTTTTCTTTCTGAAAGAGTATTACAAATATATTTACCAGAATTATAATGCACCGAAATTCTTTAGTCCAATCTGTAGAGAAAAGGCTCTGAAATATGAAAACGGAAAACCTAAGAGATATTATTTGGAAATATCACAACGATCGATTAATCAAATATTAATTACTACTAATGTCTTCATCAATAGTCGTGACCACGTTCTCCAGAAACGGTCAAAGACTAAATCATTTTTGGAAAATTGTAATAAAAATAAATCAGCTCTATTTAGAAAGAGCTTAGATGATGTTTATGTCACAATCCATCTTTTTGTCCCTTCTGAAGTTTTCTGAAATTTTGGCCAGTTTAAGAGAGAAAAA
>NW_026616258.1:0-27701 GCF_000801105.2 Raphanus sativus | reverse complement strand
TTGGAATGTCATAAGATTTCCTTGGAATGTCCTCAAACGTTCTTAAACTGTATTTGAATGTCATTACCCTATTTTGTTTTTTCGAGCAACTTTTGAAGATTTTGAAGTTTATTTAAATTCATAACTGCACAAAACTTAAAGAATTTTCAGAACTTTCAGAGTTTTATGAACTTAACAATGCCACAGCTTGAGGTTAATCGGGTCGTTAGTCAAAAGTTATGATAGTTTTTACTTAACAGTGATCGTTTAACCCACTAAAAGAAATTTAATCCTAAGACATCTGTAGACATTGCACATATGGTTTGTGGAATGTCACCAAACATCTTGAAATGTCATAAGACTTTTTTGGAATGTCATAAGACTTCTTTAGAATGCAATAAAACTTCCTTGGAATGTCATAAGACTTCTTTGGATGTCCTGAGACGTTCCTAAAATGTATTTGAACGTCATTACTGTATCAACTTGTTTGTTGCGAACAATTTTGAGAGATTTTGGAGTTATTAAATACATAACTGCACAAAAATTTTAGAATTTCAGAAAATTTAGGGTTTATGAACTTTATGTGAATTGTCATTACATTTCCCAATGGTACGTATTAAGCAACTTAGGGATATTTTGAATTTTTTTTGTAATGTATAATTGCACATAATCCTTCAAAAATTTTATCTATTGAAATAAAACTAGCTATGGTGAAATTGAGCTTATCTTTTCATAAACGATAGAGATTTTTATTAGCTTTCTAATGCCACCAGTTTGAGGTCAATCGGGTTCTTAGTCAAAAGTTATCATAGTTTTACTGAATAGTGGTCGTTTGACGCACGAAGAGGAAACTTAATATCCTAAAACATCTGTGGACATTGCGCATAAGTTGTGGAATATCAGCAGACATCTTTGGAATGTCATAAGACTCCTTGGAAGTCATAAGAGTTCCTTGGAATGTTCTGAGACGTTCCTAAACTGTATTAAACGTCATTATCCTATCCACTGGTTTGTTTCGAGCAATTTTGGGAGATTTTGGAGTTATTTAAATGCATAACTACACAAAATCTTCAGAATTTTATATATTGATAGAGAACTAGCTATAGTGATTTTGCGCTCATCTTTTCACAAACGGTGGAGATTTTGATTATCTTAAAAATGCAGCTAGTTTAAGGTCAATGAAGGTCCTTAGTCAAAGAGTTATAATAATTTTACTGAAAAGTGGTCGTTTGACGCACGAATAAAAACTTAATATCCTAAGACATATATGGAAATGCACATAAGGTTGTGGAATGTCAACAGACATTTTGGAATGTCATAAGACTTCCTTGTAATGTCATAAAGACTTCTTTGGAATGTCATAAGACTTTCTTGAAATTCCTGAGAACGTTCCTAAACTGTATTTGAACGTCATTACTGTATCCACTGGTTTGTTTCGAACAATTTTGGTAGATTTTGGAGTTATTTAAAAACATAACTTCACAAATTTTCAGGAATTTTTGAGTTTTATGAACTTAATAATGCCACCAGTTTGAGGTCAATCGGCTTTAGTCAAAGTATGATAGTTTAAATGAAGAGTGGTTGTTTAATGCACGAAGAAGAAACTTAATATCCTAAGATATCTGTGGAACATTGCACATAAGGTTGTGGAATGTCACCAGACATCTTTTGAAATGTCATAAAACTTCCTTAGAATGTCATAAGACTTCCTTAAAATGTCCTGAGGTGTTCATAACTTGTATTTGAACGTCATTATTGTATCCACTTGTTTGTTTCGAACAATTTTGGGAGATTTTGGAGTTATTTAAATACATATTTGCACAAAATTTTCAAGAATTTTCAGAAATTTCAGGGTTTATGAACTTTATGTGATCGTCAATTCTTGCCCACTGGTACGTTCTAAGTAACTTTGGGAGATTTTGAGTGTTTTTTTGTAATGTATAATTGCACAAAAAAATTTCAGAAATTTCAGAGTTTTATGAACTTAACAATGCCACCAGTTTGAGGTTAATGTGGGTTCTTGGTAAAAAATTATGATAGTTTTACTGAAGAGTGATCGTTACGCACTAAGAAGAAACTTAATATCCTAAGACATCTATGGACATTGCACATAAGGTTGTGTAATGTCACCAGACATCCTTGGAATGTCATAAGACTTCTTTGGAATATCATAAGACTTCCTTGGAATATCATAAGACTTCCTTGGAATGTCATAAGACTTCCTTGAAATGTTATAAGGCTTCCTTGGAATGTTATAAGACTTCCATGGAATGTCCTAAGACGTTCTTAAACTGTATTTGAACGTCATTACTGTATCTACTCTTTTATTTTGAAAATTTTTAGGAGATTTTGGAGTTGTTTAAATACATAACTGCACAAAATTTTCAGAATTTTCAGAAATTTCAGAGATTTATGAACTTTATGTGATCTTTACTACCCTGCCTACTGGTACATTTTAAGCAACTTCGAGAGATTTTGAGTTTTTTTGTAATGTATAATTACACAAAATCTTCAAAATTTTATCTATTGATAGAGAACTAGCTATGGTGAAATTGAGCTCATCTTTTCAGAAACGGGAGAGGTTTTGAATAGCTTTCCAATGCCACCAGTTTGAGGTCAATCGGGGTTCTTAGTCAAAAGTTTTGATAATTTTACTGAAGAGTGGTAGTTTGACGCACGAAGAATAAATTTAATATCCTAAGCGATCTGTGGACATTAAACATAAGTTTGTGGAATGTAAGTAAACATTCTTGGAATGTCATAAGACTTCTTTGGAATGTCATAAGACTTCCTTAGAATGTCCTAAGACGTTCATAAACTGTATTTAAATGTCATTACCCTATTTTGGTTTTTTCGAGCAATTTTGGGAGATTTTGGAGTTATTTAAATTCATAACTGCACAAAACTTTCAAAAATTTCTGAGTTTTATGAACTTAACAATGCTACCAATTTGAGGTCAATCGGGGTCCTTAGTCAAAAATTATGATAGTTTTACTGAATGGTGGTCGTTTAACGCACGAAGAAGAAATTTAATATCTTAAGACATATGTGGACATTGCACATAAGGTTGATGAATGTCACCAAACATCCTTGGAATGTCATAAGACTTCTTTGAAATGTCATAAGACTTCCTTGGAATGTTCTAAGACGTTCCTAAATTGTATTTAAACGTCATTATTATATCCACTGGTTTGTTTCAAACAATTTTGGGAGATTTTGGAGTTATTTAAATATATAACTGCACAAAATTTTCAGAGTTTTAGAAATTTCAGAGCTTTATGAACTTTTTGTGATCGTCATTATCCTGTCCACTGGTACGTTTTAAACAACTTTGGGAGATTTTGAGTTTTTTTTTAATTGTATAATTGCACAGAATCTTCATAATTTTATCTACTTATAGAGAACTAGCTATGGTGATATTGAGCTCATCTTTCAGAAATATTACAGATTTTGATTAGCTTTCCAATGTCACCATTGAGGTCAATCGGGGTTCTTAATTAAAAGTTATGGTAGTTTTACAAAAGTGTGGTTGTTTGACGCACGAAAAATAAACTTAATATCCTAAGACATATGTGGACATTGCAAATAAGGTTGTGGAATGTCATGAGACATCTTTGGATTGTCATAAGACTTCTTTGGAATGTGATAGGACTTTCTTGTAATGTCCTCGATAAAAAGTTATGATAATTTTAATGAAGTGTGGTCGTTTGACGCTTGAAGAGGTATCTTACTATTCTAAAACATCTGTGGACTTCCAGAGACAGTTGTATAATGTCCTGTGACATTTTTGAACTGTCTGTAAACGTCATTACCTTGCCCACTTGTACATTTTAAGCAACTTTAGGAGATTTTTAGTTTTCTTAGAAGTATAATTGCACATAATTTTCAGAATTTTATCTATTGATAGAAAATTAGCTATGGTGAAATTGAGCTCATCTTTTCAGTAACGGTAGAGATTTTGATAAGCTTTCCAATGCCACCAGTTTGAGGTCAATTGGGGTTCTTAGTCAAAAGTTATGATAGTTTTACTGAAGAGTGGTCGTTTGACACTCGAAGAAAAACTTAATATCCTAAGACATATGTGGACATTGCACATAAGGTTGTGGAATGTCACCACACATCTTTTGAATGTCATAAGACTTCTTTGGAATGTCATATGAGTTCTTTGGAATATTCTGAGACGTTCCAAAATTGTATTTAAACGTCATTACCCTATCCACTGGTTTGTTTGGAGTATTTTGGGAGATTTTGGAGTAATTTAAAAGCATAACTGCACAGAATCTTCAGAATTTTATTTATTGATTGAGAACTATCTATGGTGATTTTGAGTTAATCTTTTCAAAAACGGTAGAGATTTTGATTAACTTATAGAACAATGCCACCAGTTTGAGGTCAATCAGGTCCTTAGTCAAGAGTTATGATAATTTTACTAAAAAGTGGTCATTTGACGCACGAAGAAGAAACTTAATATCCTAAGACATATGCGGACAAAACACATAAGCTTGTGGAATTTCACCAGACATTTGGAATGTCATAAGACTTCCTTGAAATGTCTTGAGACATTCCTAAACTGTATTTGAATGTCATTATTGTATCCACTGGTTTGTTTCGAACAATTTTGGGAGATTTTGGAGTTATTTAAAAACATAAATGCACAAAAATTTTAGAATTTTCAGGAATTTCAGAATTTTATGAACTTAACAATGCCACTAGTTTGAGGTCAATCGGGGTCCTTAGTCAAAAGTTGTGATAGTTTTAATGAAGAGTGGTCGTTTGACGCACGAAAAAGAAACTTAATATCCTAAAATATATGTGGACATTGCACATAAGGTTGTGGAATGTCTGGTGACATCTTTCGAATGTCATAAGACCTCCTTGGAATGTCATAAGACTTCCTTGGAATGTCAAAAGACTTCCTTGGAATGTCCTGAGACGTTCATAAGTATTTGAACGTAATTATTGTATCCACTGGTTTGTTTCGAACAATTTTGGGGGATTTCAGAGTTATTTAAATGCATAACTGCACAAAAGTTTTGGAAATTTCAAAAATTTCAGAGTTTTATGAATTTTATGTGATCGTCCATACCTTGCCCACTGGTACGTTTTAAGCAACTTTGGGAGATTTTGAGTGTTTTTTTGTAATGTATAATTGCATATAATTTTCAAAATTTTATATATTGATAGAGAACTAGCTATGGTAAAATTGAGCTCATCTTTTCAGAAACGGTAGAGATTTTGATTAGCATTCCAATGCCACCAATTTTGAGGTCAGTCGGGGTTATTAGTCAAAAGTTGTGATAATTTTACTGAAAAGTGATAGTTCGACGCACGAAGAGAAAACTTAATATCCTAAGCCATATGTGGACATTGCACATAAGGTTGTGGAATGTAAGCAGACATCCTTGGAATGTCATAAGGCTTCTTTGGAATGTCATAAGGCTTCCTTGGAATGTCATAAGACTACCTTGGATTGTCTTGAGACGTTCCTAAACTGTATTTAAACGTCATTACCCTATTTTGGTATGTTTTGAGCAATTTTGGGAGATTTTGGAGTTATTTAAATACATAAATGCACAAAATTTTTAGAGTTTTATGAACTTAACAATGCCACCAGTTTGTGGTCAATCGAGGTCCTTAGTAAAAAAATATGATAGTTTTACTTAAGAGTGATCGTTACGCACGAAGAAGAAACTTAATATCCAAAGACATCTATGGACATTGCACATAAGGTTGTATAATGTCACCAGACTTCTTTGGAATATCATAAGACTTCCTTGGAATATCATAAGACTTCCTTAAACCGTATTTGAAGGTAATTACTGTATCCACTGGTTTATTTCGAACAATTTTGGGAGAATTTGGGATTATTTAAATACATAACTGCACAAAATTTTCAGAATTTTCAAAAATTTCAGGGTTTTATGAACTTTATGTTATCATCATTACCCTGCCCACTGATACGTTTTAAGCAATTTTGAAATTTTTTGTAATGTATAATTGCACATAATCTTCAAAATTTTATCTATTGATAGAGAACTAGCTATGGTGAATTGAGCTCATCTTTTCAGAAACGGTAGAGATTTTGAATAGCTTTCCAATGCCACCAGTTTGAGGTCAATCAGGGTTTTTAGTCAAAAGTTTTGATAAGTTTATTGAAGAATGGTAGTTTGACGCACGAAGAGGAAACTTAATATCCTAAGCCATATGTGGACATTGCACATAAGGTTGTGGAATATAAGCAGACATCCTTGTAATGTAATAAGACTTCTTTGGAATGTCATAAAATTTTCTTGGAATGTCCTGAGACGTTCCTAAACTGTATTTAAACGTCATTACCCTATTTTGGTTTGTTTCGGGCAATTTTGGGAGATTTTGGAGTTATTTAAATTCTTAATTGCACAAAACTTTCAAATTTTCAGAAATTTCAGAGTTTTATGAACTTTACAATGCTACCAATTTGAGGTCAATCAGGGTCCTTAGTCAAAAGTCATGATAGTTTTACTGAAGAGTGATCGTTTAAGAAAAAATTTAATATATTAAGACATATGCGGACATTGCACATAAGGTTGTGGAATGTCACCAGACATCCTTGGAATGTCACCAGACATCCTTGGAATGTCACCAGACATCATTGGAATGTCATAAGACTCTTTGGAAAGTCATAAGACTTCCTTTGAATGTCCTGAGATGTTCCTAAATTGTATTTGAACGTCATTATCCACTGGTTTGTTTCGAACAATTTTGAGAGATTTGGAGTTATTTAAATACATAACTGCACAAAATTTACAGATATTTCAGAAATTTCAGAGCTTTATGAACTTTTTGTGGTCATTATCCTGCCCACTGGTACGTTTTAAACAACTTTGGGAGATTTCGATTTTTTATTTAAATGTATAATTGCACATAATCTTCATAATTTTATCTACTGATAGAGAACTAGCTATGGTGATATTGAGCTCATCTTTTCAGAAACGTTACAGATTTTGGTTAGCTTTCCAATGCCACCATTGAGGTCAATCGGGGTTCTTAGTTAAAAGTTATGGTAGTTTTACTGAAGAGTGTTTGTTTGACGCACGAGGAATAAACTTAATATCCTAAGACATTTGTGGACATTGCACATAAGGTTGTGGAATGTCACCAGACATCTTTGGAATGTCATAAGACTTCTTTGGAATGTAATAGGACCTTATGTGCAATGTCACCAGACATCTTTGGAATGTCATAAGACTTCTTTGGAATGTAATAGGACTTTCTTGGAATGTCATAGGACTCTCTTGGAATGTCCTCGGTAAAAAGTTATGATAGTTTTAATGAAGTGTGGTCGTTTGACGCTTGAAGAGGTAAATTACTATTCTAAAACATCTGTGGACTTCCAGAGACAGTTGTATAATGTCCTATGACATTGCTGAACTGTCTGTGAACGTCATTACCCCTGCCCACTGGTACATTTTAAGCAACTTTAGAAGATTTTTAGTTTTTTGAAATGTATAATTGGACATAATTTTCAGAATTTTATCTATTGATAGAGAACTAGCTATGGTGAAATTGAGCTCATCTTTTCAGAAGCGGTAGAGATTTTGATAAGCTTTCCAATGCCACCAATTTGAAGTCAATTGGGGTTCTTAGTCAAAAGTTATGGTAGTTCTACTGAAGAGTGTCGTTTGACGCTCGAAAAAAAACTTAATATCCTAAGACATATGTGGACATTGCACATAAGGTTGTGGAATGTCACTAGACATCTTTGGAATGTCTTGAGACGTTCCTAAATTGTATTTAAACGTTATTACCCTATCCACTGGTTTGTTTCGTGCAATTTTGGGAGATTTTAGAGTTTTTAAAATACATAACTGCACAGAATTTTCGGAATTTTATGAACTTTATGTGATCGTCATTACTCTGCCCACTGGTTGTTTTAAGCAACTTTAGGAGATTTTAAGTTTTTTGAATTGTATAATTGCACAGGATCTTTAGAATTTTATCTATTGATAGAGAATCAACTATGGTGATAGTGAGCTCATCTTTTCAGAAACAGTAGAGATTCTGATTAACTTAACAACTAATCTTCAGAATTTGATAGCAATTTTATTTTTTGTTAAGAATTGTGTCTTTTCATTATATATTAAGATGTGTCCTTTTATTATTTATTTTTAGATTTGTATATTAGTTAATATTTAAATTAAAAAGATGTACTTATTTAAATGAAAAGTTGTGACTATTCGTATATGTACCATTTCAAAATAACTACTTTTAAATTGAAAACATATGACTATTTGAATTGAAAAGTTGCGAATATTCATATAATTATCATTTCAAAATAACCACCTTTAAATTAAAAAATATGTGACTATTCATATATATGGAAGGTTGCATGTCTTAATTTTTTATACAAATATTTATGTATTTTCATTTTATTATGCTAATATCTATTATTAATATTTCATAAATATTTTTAATTGTTTTATATCTAAAAATCAGTGTATTGATATGAAAATTTAAAATTCTTAAGTTTTATACATGAAATTTGCATCTCATAATTTTTTACATGAAAAAATCCCAAACAGTGTTGAAAAAATTGGGTATTTTTTAGGAATTTTATTTCTTGTTAAAAATTATGTTTTTCATTATATATTAATATGTGTCTTTTTATTATTTGTTTCAAAAGTTGTGTATAAGTTAATATTTAAATTTTATACAAATATGTCTCTTTATTTTTTCATATTACACATAACTCATGATTTTGTAATACTAACTAAATTAAATTAGTTTACACAGATCCCAGTAAACAATATATTTTTATTTAAAACTATTTTAATGTTTAAAAAAAGATCTTTTATTTATTATAAAGTGATATAATTTAAAATTTTAGAGTAACTTACCTAAATTAATAAAAATGTATAATTTTATTGGTATTGATGTATTTTTATTTTAGTTGTAATTTCAAACTATAAAATATACATTTCTAATATTATCTATAAATAAATATTTTCATACGTTTTGACATGAAAAATTTATTTGAAAATAAAATTAATTTTTCTATAAAATATAAATTAAATAATGATTATTTATTTATAAGAAATGAGTTCCACACGATATCGCGTGGGTTCATTACCTAGTTTATTACAATGAGAATTCATAAAAAGATTATTCAACTAGATTACCAAATCTTTGCCATATATTTTCAACTAAATCGGTTTTCAAACGATCATGTTTGTTTTCACTCCGAATTTGATTACGAATGCCAAGCCTATTAACGAAGTTGGAAGGGGTGGCCGTAGGTTGCGAGACTTCAACATGTGAACTTCTGCTTGACTCTCCAGTTTCGAACTCAGATGTATCAGACAGATGATATGTGTTTCGTTCGTTCTCTACTATCATATTGTGCAGTATGACACAAGTTCTCATAATCTTTCTAATCTTTTCCTTGTCCCATAGTAGAGCCGGGTTTTTTACTATTGCAAACCTCGATTGCAAAATTCCGAAAGCACGTTCGACATCTTTTCTGGCGGATTCTTGATGTTCAGCAAAAAGCTCGGCTTTACGACTTTGAGGTAGTGAGATGGATTGGATAAATGTTGACCATTTCGGATAGATTCCGTCTGTAAGGTAGTACGCCATACGATAATTGTGGCCGTTGACCGTGAAATTAACTTTAGGAGCTCGACCGTCTAAAATGTCAGAAAAAACTTGTGACCGTTGGAGAACATTAATATCGTTGAGGGTACCTGGTAAACCGAAAAATGTGTGCCATATCCAAAGATCATGTGATGCCACAGCCTCTAAGACAATTGTCGGCTTTCCGTGACCTCGTGCGTACTGCCCACTCCAAGATCTTGGGCAGTTTTTCCACTCCCAATGCATACAGTCGATGCTGCCTATCATTCCTGGAAATCCGCGAACCTCTCCAATATCGAGTAATCGTTGAAGATCATCTGATGTAGGTTTTCGTAGATACTCATCTCCAAACAATTGTATTATCCCTTCGTTGAATTTTTCCAAACATAAAAGTGCAGTACTCTCACCAAGTCGGAGATATTCGTCATACGTATCTGCTGCTTGACCATACCTCCGGTGAGCATTTCGTCTTTGCTCAAAGTATGGAACTTCATTACTTAGGCGATCAACAATGGAAAGGAACAATGGTTTGGTCATTCGAAAATGCCGCCTAAATATTTCTGGTGGGTATGTAGGATGGTCACTGAAATAGTCGTTCCATAGTTGATTGTGTTCTTGTTCCCGCTCTCTTTCGATATAAGCTCGTTTGTTCTGCTTGTTGGCTGCACCATGAACGATTGCGTCGTACATTTGATCAAATTGTTGGTCGAACATATCTTCAAAAGTGTCGTCTATTTGATCATCTATGGCATCATCTTCATAAGACGATGGGGAAGACATTTTTTTGGTTGAGTGTTTAGAAAAGAAATAGAGTTGAGAAATTGAGTGTTTAGAAAAGAAAAAGAGTTGAGAAATAGAGAAATATAAAAGAAAAAGAGTTGAGAAATAGAGAAATAGAGAATTGAGAAATAGAGAAATATTTGTTGATTAAGTATAATTCAAAAGAAAAAGAGAGACAAGTTGAAATGAATAAGAGTTGAGAAATAGAGAAATTTAAAAGAAAAAGAGTTGAGAAATAGAGAAATATGGTTGAGTGTTACAGAGATTTTGAGACAATTTGATGCAAGAGAAGTTGCAAGTGACTGATGAAACAAGTGTAACTATTTGAGTGTTTAGAGTTCGATTAGAGAAATAGAGCAAAGAAAGGCAAAGAGAAGTAGAGCAAAGAAAGGCAAACAAACAAGTGCAGAGATAAACAAGTGTAACTTTGGAATGCAAGAGAAGTAGAGCAAAGAAAGGCATAATTTATAGAGTTTGATTACATAATCCGTGACTGAAACAAGTGCAAAGAGAGAGTACATTTTGTTACATAACCCGTGAAGCAAAGAAACAAGTGCAGAGACAAACAAAATACTGCACTTGTCAAGTCCGAAAACAAAATACATTAAAGAAAAGGCAGTGCAGTAGAGAAGCCATTAAACAAAGGCAGTAGAGAAGCCAGTTGAGAAGACAGTTGATAGGTAGAAGCCAGTTGAGAAGCCCGTGACAACCTGCAAAAGAAAACATAACAAATTAGAACCCGTGAAACCAAAGAAGCAACTCAAACCAATTGAAAACAAGCAAGCAAGCAAAACAGAACAACCAAGCAATTAAAAACATAAACGAAGCAACCAATTCTGTGTATAATAAGAAACCAACCAAGCAGTCAAACCAATTCAGAAACGAGTTTGTCCTTCAGAACCATTTCTGTATCAGAAAGTGGATCTTTTCTTGCAAGGAGACGCTCAAGGAGTCTCCGTTTCGATATGGCATCTTTCACCCCTAGCATTGTCTGTAACTGATCATAAGCTTCATTGCCACGCTTCTTGCGTTTGGCTGCTTTAACACCAGGAGGCCTAACCTCTTCGAACTCAGGTTCCACCTCCGCAGCTTCCTTCCTTTTGTCCTTTGCACCATCTTTGGAGTTTGATTTCCACTTCTGATCATACCGAAGTTCCCTCCACGCATGTTCAAGCCCGAACTTGGACCCGTAGTCATTTAAGAAGATGTCATGAGCAGCCTTCATGACATCATTTTCGTTTTGGCCACTTGCTTGCTCCTTCAACGCGGCCTCATGACATCCCACAAACCTGCAGACTTGCTCGTTCAATCTCCCCCACCTCTGCTTACACTGATTTAACTCTCTAGGCGCAAAGCCAGAGAGTTGAGGGCTACCATTGTAATACTCTTCTATCCTCTTCCAAAATGCTCATGCCTTCTGGTCGGTGCTGACAATCGGATCCTTGCTGGTGTTCAACCATGCACTGATCAGCACGATGTCTTCCTTTGGTGACCACTTCCTCCTTTCCAGTGGTTTAGGGACGGGGGGAGACTCTACGTGGGTGTTTTCACTGGTTTGGGAAGCTAGTAGGTTAACATACCCGCCAGCGTTTATGGGAAAAGGAAGCATTTTTGGTTTGGGTTTGTGTTTCTGTTTGTGTTTTTTAAATGCGTTTGTGTTTTTAAACTAGTGTGTTTGTGTTTTTAAAGTAGTGTGTTTGTGTTTTTAAACTAGTTTTAGAATTGATTATTTTCCTAACACTCCAACTACCAAAATTCAATATTTTCCTATGCTAATAGCTATTTCACAATAGTATTGATTAGGCATCAAATCACAGCAACCACACAAACACAAAGTTAATGACTACTTAAAGAGAGTATTAATACTAGTTCTAGTTCAACATTCATATCGCAGCTACCAAGCACAGACTTAAAGACTAGTTCATCACTCAAATCGCAGCTACCAAGCACGTTTACAACTATGTCTAGTTCACAGTAGCATTCTAGTTACATCATTCTACACGTTTACAATTAATTCTAGTTCATCATTCATCATTCCACACGTTTACAATTTAAAAAAAAACAGTTTTCAGTTCGAGTCTGACATTTGAATTTCATTCGAAGCAGAGCTTCTCCAGGTGAGCTACCTGCACGGTGAGGTTATAAACCTCACCCTGGATCAAACACATAATTCCTAGTTAATAGAGTTGTATGTTAAAGAATGTATGATAAAAAAAAATTAAAGACTGCACTACCTCCAGTCTCTCAATCTGTCGATTGAGATCAGGGACCACTTTGATCACCTGCTCCGCCTCCTCGAGACGCCTAGTCAGGCGTTCTATCTCCTCCTGGACACCTGCGACCCAAGGCTGACGATAATGGAGACCATCAGCCTTGTTTAAAACACAAACAAAAATCAGCAAATTTGCATTTATCAAATAAAAGAAAAACCAGAAACAAATATATGAAAATCAGAAAACTTGCCTGGTACTTTGCGCAGCTGAAGAAGCGCTTCCCCGGAAGAGAGTCGTACTCCTCCTTACCCCTCACCTCATCAATGATCCTCCCACCACACGGACACCTTGTCGGAATACCGTATTCCGAATCCGCAACGAAACGAAGCATGTTGATGTGCTCCAATCGCAACTTTTGGTCTCTCATCTCATCTGCGGGTTCCATCTGCACAAGAAATGTATATGATTACAACCATTAAAAGCATAAAAACGAAAGGCAAAACTCAAATTAGAACCCTAACCCGAAACCCCCAAATCGAATTGGAAATCAAACCGTAAATCGAATTGAAAAAAAAAACCCTAAATCGAATTGGAAATCAAACCATAAATCGAAACCCTCTAGACGATTTTGAACCATAAGACGAAAGACAGAAACTCAATTTCAAACCCTAATCCGAAACCCCAAAATGATTTCAACTTGACGAGATCGGTTTCGATCCCAAAAATAGATGCTACGTCGGTGAATCGAGGAGAGGGTTACCTCAGATCGTGGAGGGGAGACTACGTCGTCGATTTGATGGAGAAGATGACCGGATTATCACCGTCGCACTAGAAATCGCCAAATCGCCTCTCTCCCCGACAAACCCTAGTTTTTCTAGACAAAAGAGAAAATGAATCCTCTCTCTCCAAACCTGTGTTTCTTCGTCGTGTACACGATCTCGCGTGTCCAATCCCTGCGTGACACGTCGCTTGATCCCGTCTCATACGGGCTCACTCGTAAGAGCCCGTCTCGCCGATATTAACCCATTTTATCTTTTTTTTTATTTATTTCGGGCCTAAGAACCTGAGCCCATAAACCTCTTTACATACTCTAATGGAGATGCTCTAAAGGGTACATGGATGAACTATATAAGCTGTAAGAATTTTAACTTTGTATGTCCAATTTTCCTAGGGAGAATTGGATAAACGAGACACTTTAAACTTTTGTTTGTCACAATAAAACTTCTCATACTTTTGGCAGTTTTAGATATGTTTTACCCCTCTTTAATGAGAAAAATAGTAAATTGAATTTTAAAAATATAAAAAATATGAAAACTATTATAAACATAAGTATGACAATATATATGTTTAACTTTTTAAAAAAAAAATTGGAATCATATTTTATTTTATCTTCTAGCTACAGTTGGAATATTCATTCTGGTAATCTATCTAGTTTATATGTTGGATTCTAAGTTTTAAACATAGATATATCAAAGGTATATACCGTAAACTAACATTTCTTCTATATTCTAGCAAAGATAGAATCGGTTACATAATAATCAAGAAAGATGTATTCGGTCTACCTACAACTTGATAACGATATATAGCCACAACTCAATGATATAGCTTGGTTATATTACGTGTCATAGTTTGTTCTGCCTTTTACCTTATATGACGCCTATAGGAAGAATACGATTCTCACCTATTATAAGATGTTCTACCTAGGTAGCATACGTATTCTAGGCAAATCGTGAAAATATGGAAATTTCTATATTAGGTTAAAAAGAAGTTTTGTTGCAAAATAGAAATATTTCTGCACAATTGAAAGTTTTAAAATTAATTTTAGGAGCAATATATACAACCAGAAAGTTTTAGGACAACTTTTTGATTAGTTAAAAGTTTGAGGACCTGTTTTGCAAAACTATCTAAACTGGCCATTAATGCTCTTCGACAAGCTTTCTTTCGATCTGCGACGACGAGGACTGATTCCGATATAACAGACACAGTGGAGTGAAGCAAACAACACGACGAGATTGAAGCCTTCGCATATGAGACAGAGGAGTGACATCGCGAGTTGAGTTGACGCCGTGGAAGAAGCATGGTCACAACAATTGGAAAAGAACATGACCACGAACTTGACGAGACGAAGCCAGAGACGAATCCAATCCAGCACGAAGAAGAGCATAGAGGTGAGGTGCTAAAGAAGAAGATTGGAAATTTTTTTTACTTTCTGTTTTTTACTTCGTGGAAGAAGACGATGGTGTAGATTCTTTTTTTCTGTTTTTACTTTTTTCTAATAAAAACTTAAATTAACTATAAAATATTAAAATCAATTAGGTTAATTAAAGAGTATAATGGTATTAAAGGAAATATAAATCCTAGTTACCTAAATAATTTTCTACAAGTCTTATTGTGACAAACTATAGATCAAAGTGTCCTATTTTTCTAATTTTCCCTTTTTCCTATTCTCGTAATGTTTATGCATTATCTTAGTGGATGAATTTATTTTGAGATAAATTCAAAAAATTATCCTTGTCACTAAAATACCAACGTAATTTAGTTTGATTGTGGTCCACTCTTCACGCACACAAATCTATTACTTATGTGCTCGTGCTGGTAAATAGTGTGTGGTTCATTGAGAATGAATACATGTATGGCGGAACTAGAAACTTTTTCAACCGGAGTCAAAGTTGAAATTCCTTATATAGATTTTTAAAAGATTTGAAATATATGTTATTTTTCAATTGGAATAATGTAGGTTTCAAACTATATTGGGGTCAATAACAAACTTTTACTGGGGTGAATGTTATAAATTTTCACAAAACACTATGGTTAATTAAATTAAGTGGGGTCAACTGACCCCCTTAATGAACCAATGCAAGACATTATAAAGATCTGTTTATAAATCTTGGTTATTATTTAGAAATATTTTCACGTGAAAACTTATGATACAGTACGTAAGAATCGTTAGTGATTATATCATATACACATTGCTTTACCACAATATTAAATATATAATGCTTCGGTAGCATACCGTATAGGGAAATTTGGACGCATGACTATAGTACAATTAGAATTGAGGCGGTAACCATAGTAAACGGAGTGCTACAATATTCTTTATATAATATGTATAATGACAAAAATTACCCTTTATTCCTGTTCATTCTCACTCTCACTTGATCTTTGTTTTTTTTTCTTTTATTCAATGATTATTTACAAGTTTATGAAACCGTACGTTACACGACGTATAATTATCATATCCACCAAATGTTTGATTTTTTCTTCATATCTTTGTTTGGGTTTACAATTTTGCTACTATCCAATATATATGGGATTAAGAAGCAGAGGATGCGTAGAGCTAGTGGAGAAGATGAACAGTATACACTTCGTCGAACTATACTATTTGATAAACATAGAATAGTACACCGCGATGTGTACTGTTACATCATCTCTATGTCTTGTCTTCCAGCAATGTCGCCAATCATTGTTTCCTTATCTCTTTCCACCGTCTCTTCTTTTTCTCCAATTCTTCTGGGTATTTTTTTCTCCTACTTCATCAACTCCGACTACACCTCCATCATCCATTTGCTAATGGTGTATCTTCTTACACTGCTCGACTCTACTATTTAATGATTATAGTATAGTATGTATCATCTTCTCCTCTACTTCTTATTGTGGTTTTTTACTAATCCCTCAAATTTATTGACAATGCCACTAGTTTCTTCACAAATCGGAAATCCTCCTCCTTTGGGTTTAGGGTTTAGGGTTTATGGTTTGGGTTTAGGATATATGGTTTGGATACATTGTTGGGTTTAGGATTTGGGTTCACTAATCCATTGGGGAGGGGGGGGTTAGGGTATAGTTTTGAAGAGAGGGAGGATTTGATTTGGGATTTTGGGTTTTGATCAGAAATAAAATTATAGAAAAGGGGTATATAAGATCAAGGGAGCCTATAGGAGATTTTCCGAAACCATTTCCAAACATAGAAATAAGTAACATTGTTATATATTTTGTTAATGTGTTACATTCTATTGTAAAATCGAATAATAGAAATATAAGTGTAAACTAACCAAATATATAATCTTTTTTATAGTATTGGTATCAATTTGTTTTCTATACTATTTTTAAAATAGTATAGTATAGTATAGTCAGTAAATTGTGCACAATGCGTCGAACAGACGATCACGCGCGTAAAAGGAGATTCTTGTCCACTTTTGTGGTAAATAGACACACTTCCCCATAAAAGTCATACATGGTTACTTCTTTGATTTTTCTGCTTGCTATGAATATAGAGCAAATTGACCATACCATATATATTGATATTCAACAAAAAGAAAGACGTAAGCAGTTTACAAAAAAAAAAAAAAAAAAACAAAAAGAAAGACAGTCTCAAAAATTTGCCGCCGAAATAGGTAAATATATAAAATCAATGAAGAAGAGTGGTCCCAAAATACCCTTTACTCTATTTCTCCATGACTCTGAATACAACACACAACTGCTTGCTTATATAAACTATTTCATGTCTTTAATTGTTCTTTCCCACAACAAGAAAAAGCACTCTCACAAAGATAAGAAATCTGAAGCTTCCACTCTTCAAATGGCATCTTTCTCTTCTTTCCAACACTATCCTCATTCTCTTCTTGATCCTCTTCTCTTCTCCACACCCAACTCCTCTGTTAGGCTCTCTGGTTTCACGGACCAGAATCCTTTCGATTCACTACCAAACACTTCTAACATCGTAGATACTTCCTTGAACCCGTTTCTTGAATCATATAATGTTGAGAAAACCGAAAGCTCTGATGTTAAGAAACAGATCAACACTAATGCAACCGCAGCACTCACAGGCGACCAGCTCAGCCAAGGACCATTCACTACGTCCGCAGGAAAAAAACATCGTAGGAAGACCAAAAATGGGTCTAAGTCCAAGGTAAGTTAAGTCAACTTGTAATGTGCTTTCATGTTTAGGAACGGGTTGTGACTGACAGAAACGTAAATGTTGGGGGTTGTTTACAAATCAGGAAGGAGTTGAGGTAAGAAAAAGTAAAAAACCAATAAATGGTAGCTCAGGCGAAAAAGAGAAGAGAGCGAGTGAACAAGAGCCTCCAAAAGATTACATTCACGTTAGAGCTAGAAGAGGCCAAGCTACTGATAGCCACAGCCTCGCCGAGAGGGTATATTAGTCTTGTTGGTTTTAACTTGTATTTATTTCATTAATGTCTTTAAATATAAAATTAGGTAATTGAAATATTTTGGATGTTTAAATAATTAAATATAGGCGAGAAGGGAAAAGATAAGTGAACGGATGAGGACTCTGCAAAACCTTGTCCCAGGATGTGATAAGGTTAGCTAGAGACTATTTTAGTTATAAAATTATAATGTTTTAATATCCTTTTTATGTCTTGAAAGATTTTTATAATCCAAATGTGACATAAAACCGAATAGGTAACAGGGAAGGCCCTCATGTTGGATGAGATTATAAATTATGTGCAGTCCTTGCAGAATCAAGTTGAGGTGCATTGTTCTATATATCTTATTCTTATGACATTTTAAGTTTAAAATAGTAGTTACATAAATATAAATTATTTACTTTTTCATTAGTTTCTCTCGATGAAGCTAGCTTGCATAAGTCCAGTGGCCTATGACTTCGGTTCGGACCTTGATGGCATCATAGTTAGACCTGAGGTACTCCATCTACACTCCATCTCTTAATCCCCGGGTAATCAGAATCCGGTTTCGGTAATACCAAAAGTTGGTTACCAATCGAAATTAAGTATCGTGTATTTGTGTTGATGAACAGATGGAATCCGCAAACGTTGGAACGTCTTTTGCTAATGCAATGCCAACAACTACTACTAATTTTTCTTCACTGTTGGATGATTCTATAATACCCGCACAGGCACATCTTCAGGTATTGTTTTTTTTCCTTCTTATGAATTAAATATTATATACATTTTAGTTGTCAAAAATATATTTAGATATCATAGTAAGGATAACCAAGAATAGATAAGGATCAACTAAATATATTTTTGAAGAAAAGGATCAATTAAATATTAATAGATGAATTATGTGTTTCTTAATTTAGGAAGATGGAGGGGAAAGGGAGCAGTTTGTAGACAGAAGTGGGTTCAACAACAACAACTTTTGTTCTTTCTCTTAATTAATCACATGTCGACACAAACACAAAAGCCTGCTTTCGTGAGTTCTTCTGATCTTGTCTCTTCAACTAACCTAATTATTATTACAATTATTATTGTTACTATTATTTTAACATTTCTCATACAATTGTCAAAAAGCTGGTTTTGGTTTCGTAATTTTTGCTATTGTTATTGGATGTAGGTTGATTCAATATCCTCAAATATGCAGGGAGGGGATAATATCTACGTAACCAGGGCTGGTTTAGAGGATGTGTAGTTAATTATTACTTTTCGGGGGTTCGGAAAAAAAATAAAAAGCTCATTTTCATATGTGGCTCGAGATTTTCAACATCATTATTTGCATGCATGCTTTCATACCTTACATTCTTCGCCATAATCATCAACATCATCATCATCATAGTCAAATGATAGAAGAGATGGTCATTTGAGGAAAGGGCAGAGGCAATTCGATGGAGGAAACAGCGACATAAAACAAGTCCGCTTAGCTTATTTACAGTGTTTTAATATATGATTCAAATTTGAATACTTTGGATTATTCATTCATGAGTATATCCCTTGATTAGTTCTTATTATTTAACGGCTTGTGTAAGATTTTTTGCACAAATGTTTTATTTATTTCTCCACTCGTTTTTATGTAAACTGGTATGAAGACAGTCATGTTATATTTTTTAAACATAAATATAAATATGCGGGTGGAAAAAATCCATACATGTAAATATTAAGATTCGTTTTCTGTCAATTCGTTTGTTACATAATGTCAGAAAATATTAGATTTCCCTTCCTGGAACGCTTTAATGTACAGTTGAATAGTTTGGTCATAGTTTTCTGCTCTCACTTGTCACGCATTGATAACTCCCATTCCCCCGTCTTTTCAAATTACATGCATTATACATATGCATATGTTTATGTTACATATAGAAAAAGTATTACATTTAGAGTCACTTTATGTCATTTATATAACACTTCAAGACACTTTTAACTCCTCACACACATTTTCATTCTCCCAATGCAACTTTCCCATTTCCCAACCACAAAAACTCGATTGTACCCTTTTCCTACTAAAAACACTCAACTAATTAAATTGAAATATAACTAATATTCTCTTTATAAACAAAAGATTTTTTTTCGACACTGTCTTTCCTCTTTACCTTTCCATAATTCTCTTATGTTATTATTTCAGAACTTTTTTTAATCCCAGAAACTGAATCTACATCTCAAAAAGAAGAAGCATCATCCCGAGTCTCAGTTCACCGTTGACCTCCTCTCCACTGTAATCAAAGCCCAAGACACCATGGCTGAGCTTGATGCTGAGCACCACTCATGATCTTCTCTGGCCATGATTGTTTTTCTCTGCAACACGAAATTCCAGAATCGCCATCTCTCCGAGTCTCAGTTTCATTCTTTTTGCAATTTTTGGTCTTGCAAAATTTGTGAAATTTTAATGATAAAGAAAGGTTGGTGATTGCAAAGTATGTGAGTTAATGAAGGAAAAGAACTTGCAAATTATGTGAGAATATACAATCTTGTACATGTGTACAATAAAAATTTGTACAAAACAATTCTTGTACACATGTACATATAAGAGAGACAATGGAAGAAATATTTTTAAATTGAGTTAAAATAAACATTTTAATATTTTGCACAAAATTGAGTTATTGTAAGTTGCAAAATAAGATTTGTGGTTTTGGCCAAAAATATAACGTATGGTTTTGGTGATTTTTTTTATAGTATGTACATGTAAACATTGTCTGGATAAATCGATGTAGTACATGTGGATAGTGAAAGTTTCGTGTACAGTGTCATATACATAGGATCTCAATGAAATTTTTGTATGAAATTTTTGTGTACATAGCGTCATCAAAACGAAAGGGGCCAATGCTTCAAAATCAAAATATCCATTTGGTCTAGATTGAACAATTTAAAGTACTAGGGAATTTCGTGACAAAATTTGCACATAACAGAAGTTTTAGACAAATTGGAGAATAAGCAAGAGTTGGAGGACCATATGTGAAAATAATCGAAAGTTGGCCATTGTTGTTCCCTACCAAGCTTTTCCTCGATCTGCAATTGATGTGATGACGATTCCAGAGGACATAACTCCGGTCTGGAACATGGAGACCACGACGACGAGCACCGATGCTAAATGGCGATAAAACTTACCTCCAGCAATTTCCTACCCCGTCTGTTTCCGTCGCGTCGTGTGGGCGTCGTCTCTTGCTTCCAGCAATTTCCTACCCCGTCGTGTGGGCGTCGTCTCTCGCGTCGTGTGGACGTCGTCTCCAGCAATTTCTCATTGGGTTGAAATTGAAAGAAAAATTCACTCCACTTAATTTTCACCTCGGGTCCGTCATCCCCACGATTGATTTTTAAAAGAGAAATGAAAATTCAAAACCTAAACCAAAAAAGAAAAAAAATAAAATCTATTCAAGTTTGCATTTATCAAGGACAAAATGGTATTCAACCATCCATGATGTGTCTTCGTAGCTGAAAGTGTTCTTTTATGATAGTGAAACTCATAATGTGACCTAAACTGTAAATTACTCTTACATATATCCTAAGTTTTATTTAGGGTCTGGTAGGTAAAATATTAGAATAGCATATGCAGAGTAATATGGAGTAAGTAATTGAGAAGAATGACAAACAATAAAGTGGGGGGGGGGGGGGGGAGGAGACGAAAAGAACTAAGAATTATGTGTACTCTGGATTTCTCCTGAAGAGTGAAAATAATGATACTCCATTTTTTATGCTAAGAAACGCAAAATACTTGGCGACAACGAGAGAAACATTTTTTTTCCATTTTTCACTTGATTGGTTAGATTTAATGCGAAAGTAACCAAAAAAATTATCTCCATATTTTTTACCCTAAAAAAACTATCCAATCAGACACTTAGATTAACGGGATGTAGCTAGTGACATTATATATACAGCCCTTTGGTTAAACAAATATTGTCACTATATATTTATTATATATATTCCACATTTGTACATAATTCAAATTGAAATAATAATAGCATTCTCAAAAAAATAAAATAATAGCAAAATACTGATTAGAACAAACTTAAGATACTTTCTTGGGCAAGGAAACCATAAGATACTGATCGATCAAACAATTGAAAGTAGAGTATATATCAAAATTTTCAACTAGAATGGCTTAATACAGCAGCATAATTATTGGAAGGATCCAAACCACAAATGTAAGCCATAAACTAATAAATTGGGTGCAATAGAGTTATTATTATATAAATTTCTCACAAAGTAATCACTCGAATAAGTTAGCAGAATTCTCATCTCATTATTGTGATACGTTGAATTATCTAACAATTACATGTGCAGCCATAATATAACAAATTACTAGGATTTACAAATGGAAATTTCTTGTACTAGATTTAACTGATTTATTTTATTTACAGGTAAAGTATAATGATTGTAGCCGACCGTAAAATAAACATCTACAAATATGCAGGCATCGATTGGTTATGTTTCAATAGTTGATAAGACTTGGGTATTACCAAGTAGTCAGTGTTTTGCTGGTCTCTGTCCTTTAGGTACATTCTGTGCTTTCTTGTTGTGTGTTCTTATTATTATTTATCCAATTTGGCTTTTTCTCCCCCAATAAATGTGTATCTAAGCGACACTTCCTACTCTAATTTAACATTCAAAGGCTAAAGGGGACGTATTCCTCACATTGTTTTGCTTATTATTAAACTAACACTAGCATTATCACATTTTAATACATACGAAATACAGTTTTGTGATAATTAAAAAATCCAACTAAGTCATATAGTTTTAGTTGTTCTACTATGGCTTATATTGCGTTTAAACCGGCGAACCGTATATATCTACTGACAACGTCTTTGTTCGAATGGTTGATAGCTAACACAAGTGAAAAGAAAATTGTATTTGACCCGCATGTCGATATTTAAACATTGATAAAGGCAAAACAATATAAATTCAAAAGAAACAATTCGAAGGCATGACAAAATGAGCAGTCCATTAGTTTTCAACGATTTTCATGTCTACATATGTCTAGTCCCATCTCTTTTATTACACTATCTTTTTCTTTGTTTGCATGTACCTAACTTCCTTTCCACGTGTACAATAATTTATATCCATAAAAACGTTCTAAAAGACTCTAGGTCGCAAAATAGTAGTAACTGCGGAAACTCATACGCAACAGATCTTTTTTTTTGGTGTAATACGCAACAGATCTTCATAATACTATCATAAATATTGTTTTTTTGAAAATAAGGCTTTCAGTATCATAAATATTGTTGGCCAAACGTACAAGGAAGAACAATAAAACACAAATAATTGTACAGATGAATTCATCTTAAAAGAGATAGATTGATGTAATTATCTTGCCTTCGTCAGCTCTAGAATTACCACTGTCTCATGTCTCTCTTCTTAAATTTTCTTTAACTATAATTGATTTAGCTTGTTCCCTACATTACAGTTGAGATGCAAGCTAGTTAATATCTACCTCGAACAGTAGTTGTCATTTGCCTGTTATGGATGGTACTATTTTTTGACTAAAATATGCTACTTTGAAAATATAAATATTTTAACTTACTATTTTGGGTATATATATTTACATAGCCAGTCATGAGCATAGCATGATGAAATATTTTCTTTGCTCTCTATGTTTTATGGTCTTGTTTTATGGTCTTTGAGTTTCAAAAACAATTTATTAATATATACCTTAAAATATATATAGTCCCTTAAATTTTAGGAACCGTAAGCTTGAGTAATTTTGTAAGAAAAGATGTTAACATTGCGAGAGTTTATTTTAAAAAAATATATATTATGTGTTTTAGAGCTCGAATTCCTATCGTGACATCGTGTGTTATAGGGAAATGCGTTGCGATACTTGCGTAAGTCTTAGTAAAATAGTATGTCGTTTTACAGAAAATTATACAATTCTCAAATTTGTTGACGTAATCTATGGAAAATGATTAGAGAGTGTGTTTAATCTGTTTACTTGTATAATTGGACCATCCGCAGTTGAATATGGACTTAACTTAATGGTTATGACGACAGAGTGCTTGACTTGACTAAAAACAAAAGAATATGATGACCAACTAATATTACAAATTATTCGGTAGGTATATATATGTTAGTCTCCTTAGCCTATAAGAAATTTAGTTAAGAGAAGCAAAATTAACGGGTTTCTTTGAAGCTTAGTTGTACATTCAAAGAAAGGCAACGATGATTGCTTTACAACAAGGAGCATGTAAAGCGATTATGCGCTATAGCTTTCTAAAGAGCGGTCCAGATCCGATAGATGAACAAGAATTTAACACATTGGGGGTGATTGGTTTGGTTGTAACTGTAAAAAAATTACTGTAGAATTTACGCTCTAGAATTTTTTGATTTAGTTTTAAGTGATGTAGATTTTAAATTTATTGATACAGCAACATATTTCCTACAGCAAAAAAATAGAGTTTTAGAAAATAAGGTAGTTACAGGGGAAAATGCTCTTTTAAATCCCCAACTATTTGAAATCAGCATTTTTAATACCCAACTATCACTTGCGCAGATTTATTCCTGAAGTTATTATTGACTGCACAAAATCAGACATTAAAAAGTCAAAATTAGTTATTACACAAAAAAATAAATTATAATTAAATAAAATATTGATTTGGTTTTCAAAAACCTAGAAATCTTTAAAATTGTTGCTATCTAAGTGACTCCGAGAGAGAACAAGCGAATATTATTGTTAAAGAAAAAAAATCATTTTCTTTATTTTCAGTATCAAATTTTTATATTTTCACTATAATTTTCTTTATATCATCGAAAATATAATTTTTTTTATATCATCGAAAATTATATGAACTCGACGAAAATCTCTTTCATCATATTGCATAATTAATTTTAAGAATTTATGGGTTTTTAAAAGTCAAACCGATGGATTTTTCTAATTATAATTCATGTAATAACTAATTTTGGCTTGTTAATGTCTGATTTTGTGCAGTCAACAATAACTTCAGGAATAAATCTGCACAAGTGATAGTTAGGTATTAAAAGTGCTGATTTCAAATAGTTGGGGATTTAAAAGCCCATTTTCCCGTAGTTACAGTCAAATTCTCTATATTTTGTTGTACCTTTAAAAACCAATATAAAACATGATTGGTGATTTTAAAAGTTGTAAGTAAAAATTAAAGCTAAAACCAACTCCTACAACCCAACCAATCACACCCATTATTAATAGCTTTATTAAGCAAAAACAGCAGTCAAACTTACATTCGATTAATAAGTTTCCTTACAAGAATATAGCAATAACTGGACTTTTCTGATTCCCTCATTATTTAAGTATGCACAAATGTATTGTGAGATATGGTCTAAAAAAAAGTATTGTGAGATATGGTCTCGGCTCTGGGAAAGTACGAACAAAGTTCACATGAAAATATCGAATTTTTTTTTTGTCAGCTTTTTTTTTAATGAAAATATCGAATTAACAGATTTGCTAGTGTTAATCTCAGATTCTAAGTGAGATAATATCAAACGTAGTATATTAAAAATCATGAAGCATGGATCATTTACTCATTAACTCAATTAAATTTGAACTGAAAATAACATGATCTCTAATATGATGTTGGATCAAAGGTGATATGATATAGCTAGCAATGGATATAAACAACGTATGTGAATTTGAATTATGAAGTTCTGAAATAAATTCACAGGTAGAAAGCACATGCGAAATATCACTTCTTAGAAATGCTAGCTTTGCATATTATTTTTGCATATAAATTCCGGTTATAAAACAAAAACAAATAAACTATTATTTTTATTTTAAAAGTATCTAAAGGTTTAATATTAATGGATTATACACATTTGATATTATTTAGTTTATAGTACGTATTTGAAACACTTCCCTTGTTGATTAGCGTAAAACTAAAATTTGCTACAGAAGAGTATGGTCTATGAGTATTGATATGATTTTAAAAATCTTTACCAAAACAGTTCTTTTTAATAAAACACAACTGAAGTTTTGAATTTCCTTTTTGGAGAGTAAAAAAATTTATATTTAAAGTTATACAGTTTCTTTTAGAGATGTTATTATTCTTTTAGAGATGTTCTTATGAGTGGTTAAAAAGGAGATGTCAATATATAGTTTAAATACAACAATTACAAAAGTAAAAATTCCAACAAATTAAATGACTACTCGGGTAAATTAGAGTACACATTTTTTTGAACTTTAGAGAAACATTAAACATCAAAGAATTAGAAAAATGTATCTATTTACTTTCTGTGTATGAAAATGCCAAAAAAAAATATAAATTTTGGAAATGGAGAAAGTATATATGATGTCAATAACAATTATGGTGACCATAATATTATGAAAACATGGCATGCCATGAGACATGATATATATGGACCAGTAACTGTTGAAATTGATACGACAACTAAACTCCTCACCCGTCGCTGTTGTTCGAATCGGTGACCCATCTCATGCTTTTTTGTGTCTAATTTCTTTTGTTTTCAGCACTATGCATATATGATATCCTTTTCGAAGTAAGTATCCATATATACAGATATACAGTACGTATGATGTATGCATGTATCATTTATGTATACTCAGTTAATGTTGAAGTTATTAATGGAGTTATGATTACTAATATCTAGTCATCTTATCTCTTGTAATTTAAATTCCAACTAGATCTTGATCCGCACACCCGTGCGGGTATTCATTTTATTTTTAAATAAATACATATACTGTACAAATAGTAGTCCGTATTTTAAAAATTTATCGTATGAAATAATTTTTTCATATGGATCTTTTAAACAAAAAATATAGTTTATATTGAGTACTTTTGTTTTGTTTTTCAAATTTTTATAATATAAATCAAGCGACCGCACAAGTGTATATTTACTTTTTTGTATAAATAAAGTGTATAATACTTGTGCGGTCGTTTGGTTAATATAAAACGTTAAAGTAACACATAATTTTTATTAGAAAAGATATTCATTAATACTTTCGAAACTTGTTATATTTATAAAAAGTATTAATTTACCGAAACAAATACCTTAGATTAATTTACCGAATTAGAATGAGAACTACAATTAGTAAAATTCATCATAGCTACTATATAATAAAGCATCATTTACGGTTATAAATTTGATAAATATAAAATAAAAGTGTATCTTCTTTTTAAGTTAGTTATAACTCTTGCTACACGGAAACCTGATTAGCTTATAGGAGATGTAAAGGGATGTGTTGAACAAAAATTATTTGAAAATCTAATTGTTTTGGATTCTTTCTCAAGTCAATATTGAAATATAGTAACCGCTTAGAAAACAATGGCATTATCAACTTAAATTAGAAATAAATGTTAAATAGATTTTTAGGAGATTCACAATATCTTTCTAGTTTATATGTTTGGTTATGTTTTGTTTGATGATTAATGGTAAATTATTAAATGCTAAATAATAAATGATTGTGTTAAACTAATAATTATTATCTCAATGGCATTTGATTGTAAATATTGTGCAAGTTTAAGGGTGAAGTTTATTTTGTACTTCAGTTTTAAATAGATTAGATATCGAAAATAAGATTCAAGATGGTGCATATATGTAAAACACTTAATGAAGACGTATTGTTAATTATTTTTTATATAAAACCCAATTTCCTACATTTACATCGATTTGAAACCACATTCATTATTTATAATAAGTACAAGAAATCTTAAAAAGCATTTAAGAGAAAATATTTGATGGTCGCAATTTTTTTAAATCCATATTTTGAAGGATCATGTGCACAAATATAAAACCACACATATTGTAAACTTAATTTTTTTGTCAAAAAAGATATATTTTTAAAAGGACCAGAACTAGTGTTTTGAAAACTAGACCTGGATCTGGCGGTTGAACCAGTAAATTTCGTTGTCTAAAATAAATTTCGTTATAGATTTGTGAAAAAAAAACAATACTTAAAAATCCAATAACCTCACAACAACCATTAAAATCCGGAATCCGGTTGAACCAA
>NW_026616257.1:0-27717 GCF_000801105.2 Raphanus sativus | reverse complement strand
ACAGCTCAAGAAATTATGATTTATTCAACCATACATTAATTTATTTAAATTTTAAATATTGCACATACATTAAATTTATCAATTAACAAAGCACATGATGTTAAAAAGAGAGTTTAATAAGGTTTACGTGAATTTTTTAATAGAAATAATTATTTATATAAACTTATTTAGGTTAATGGGTTTTAAATAGGTTATTTGATTAAAATATACTTGATTAATTATGTTAGGTAACTGCAAAGAAAATATAACATGTCGTAACTTCTGTTAATAAGATTTAAAAATAATTTCAGAAGTGCTTATGGTATAAGAGAATAGTAATGAAACTTTACATATTTAACATAGTTACCAAAATTATATTAGATTAAATTAATATTAAACTTAAATATAATTACAAAAAAATTCAAATATAAAAAAAATTCTCAAAAAAATAAAACAAAAAATATATCCGCCCTTTTAAAGACGGGTCAGAATCTATTACTTATTAACTCAGTAAACCATGGGACATAATCAGACGCCGATGCAAACCAAACCACGAGGTTTTTCAGATTACATATAAAATTACAAAAACACAAAATATATATGACAATTTTTATATTTTATATAAAAAACAGTTTAAGATAAAATCTTCTCTCTCTTAATCCTCTGACCTCTCTTTAAAAACTTTCTCTTGGTATATTCAGTTAATTTGGCGTTCATTTAAAAACAATTTTTAGTCTGATTAAATTAGGAACATGTCCAATTGATAATAGTTGATAGATGTATGATATTAAAAAATATCACACATTTTCTCAACTGTTTAAAATTTTAATTTAAACAATGTTAAATAAAATACATTTGAAATATTTTTTTAAATTATTAAAAATATTTAAATAGGTTTAGACAGGTGTTACGCATCTCCAACTCAACTGCATAATTTGCTGCAAAATGAAAAAAATGCAGTTATGAACAAATAAAAAAATTATTACTCCAAAAAGGCATTATTCTAAGATCAATATAATTGTCAGGTTCAAAATGAGTAATCCTATAAGATTTGAAATTAAATAGGTCTATTTATTGTGTTGTAAAAGTTTTACATATATATATATATACACAAATATACATATATATTTTGAATACTCATTTGTTTTTTTTGTTGCGATCTGATATGGTATCAATATTTTGAATATAGCATTTTAAAACAAGTTCAAGTATATAGGTCATATCTTAATCGGGTTGGAAACCCTGATTTTTAAAGCGGTTCCGAGTCGAAACTATGTCGGTTTTCAAGTATGGATATTATTAACTAATTACATTAATAAACTCATAATGCTAATAAATGCAAAAAGACACCTACCTAGAATTGTAACTATACTTTGTTATTAAAAAAAATAATAACTATCTTGGAAAAAATTAATAACTATTTTGGAATAAAGTTTAAAATTAATGTGTAAGATGGCTATTGCACAAGTGCTTAGTTATATAACATCACAAATTCAATACAATTATCAAAACCTCTTACTACTATTTAAAAAAAAAATATTATACACGAATATGATTACAAAAAAAAATAACAAATATAAAAATTAAATTTCTAACAAAAAAAAGTTTAAACAAAAAATATATCCGCCCTTTGAAGGACGGATCAAAATCTAGTTAATAAATTAAAACAGTGTAATTGATCAAGATCTAGTTATAAATTACGTCTGTAGTTAATTGCAAAAGTGTTAAACCTAAAAACACATGTGACCCAAACTTTCGATTCCAATTCCATATATATTTTTATTTTATCGGTGACTGATGGTTTGGCCAGAGGTTTTGTGTTCGATGATTGGATATGCGAATATATGCCTTTGCAAAAAAGGTCATTCTAGGACAACTTATGATGGTGGTGTTTCGTCTTCTTCCGGTGACGATGTCTACTACGGCAACATACAAGAAATATTGGAAATCCAGTATCCTGGTATGGTTGGACTGCGGTGTGTAGTATTCTATTGTGATTGGTATGACACCACCCCAGATCGAGGAGTGAAGACTGATGCGTTTGGTGTTACTTCGATTCATTCGCGGAGGAAACTTCAATACTATGATCCTTTCATTCTTGCTTCGCAAGCTGATCAGGTATGTCAATTTAATATTCAAAAATATAATTAACGGTTTATATATTATTATTAATACCTTGTAAAATTGATAGGTGTGCTATATCAGTTACCCTCGGGTTACGTACCGAGATGATCCATGGATCACTGTGACGCAAATCAACCCAAGAGGACGAGTAAACGTTCCTTCTGATAATGATCCATTACAACCAAACTCTACCAGCAACGTGAGTGCAGTTGAATATTTGGCAGAGGTTGAACTCGTTGAGAATTTTACCGAGTTTGGACTTGATGCTGTTGTACACTCGGAGTCAGAAGCTGAGATTGGCGAGTTTGACGAAGATTCTGAAGATTCTACAGATTCTGAAGATTCTGATTAGGACTTATTTTTTATTAGTTGTATGATTAGTTAATTTTTTTTTTAATTAACAAAATCCGTCGGTATTCCATCGGAATTTTCTGATGAAATTCCGACGAATCATGGTTAATTCAGGGTTTAGCTATTTGTCAGAATACTCTGACGGAATTATGACGATCTGAATATTTAAAATGTTTATATCATAATATATCTATATTTGGATACCGAAACTACTTTAATAACACATATTAGATGCTTAATATAATATTACATATCAACCGTTCGAGTTTTACAAGTTATTTAAATATTTATATATGTATATCATTGTTTTCATAACATCTCATCTTAATACTCATATACTTACATTCATATTAATATAAACTTACACTACAAAACACAATTGTGTGTAAAAATTGTGTTATGAAAACCTTATTATAGTTAATCTTTTTTACATAGTCTATCTATTATCAAAGTTTTGGATTTGATCAGTTAGAAACTTGTTTTTAAACCCTAAACCCCAAGTCGTCGGAACTCGGTCAGAACCTACCGATGGAATTCCGACGACCTGCCCCATTCCGACGAATATCAATCCGTCGGAATTCCGTCGGTTTATTAGTTTCCCGAAAATACAAACCGCGTGAAAATTTCGAGTGGACCGCGTGAAAATTTCATTAAACCGCGCATTTAATATTTTATTCATATCCCGACGACATACCGACGGACACGGGTCCGTCGGTTCCTTTTATAATAAAACCGATCCTTCTTCCTTCTTCACCATTTTTGCCTCTCTCTCTAAATCCTCTCCGTTTTCTCTCTCTTCTCCGGCGATTCTCACCGCGAATCCGGCGTCCCCACCTCCGTGAATCCATCCCACCGATTGATTTCTTCTCCCAATCTCAAAACCATGTAAGTTATCCTCTCAATCTCTATCTTTTTCATTTCTTTAGGGTTTAGGATGTTAGATTTTAGGATTTGAGGTTTGATTGATTTGCATGTTCGAGATTGAATGGATATTTTAGGATTTAGGGTGTTAGATTTTAGGATTTGTTTTTTTTTGGTTTATATATTGGATTTGTTGATTTTTTTAAAACGTTTTTCCAATTTTTTATATATCTAACAACTTTTTCTATATTTATAAAAGTTTACAAAAACGTTTTTATGAAGATAAAATATTTTTATGAATTTTAAAACGTTTTTAATATTTTATATAGATAAAAACGATTTTTAATATTTTATATAGATAAAAACGATTTTTAATTTTTATATAGATAAAAACTATTTTTAATATTTTATATAGATAAAAACAATTTTTAATTATTTTTATATAAATAAAAACTATTTTAATATTTTATATAGATAAAAACGATTTTTAATTATTTTTATGTATATAAAAACTATTTTTAATATTTTATATAGATAAAAACGATTTTTAATTAATTTTATGTAGATAAAAACTATTTTTAATATTTTTATAGATAAAAAAGAATTTTAATTTTTTATATATATATGTTTTGACTAATATATTAATTTTATTTTGTAGGTTTATGATTCGAGTGCTCGTCGGCGTGCCCCACCTCGTCGTTCCGCACCCCGTGGCCGAGCTAGTTCGATGAGCAGTTCCCGTGCATCGGGTTCGTCGTCTCACGAACAAAACTCGGTTCCTGTCGCTCCGGCTCCCGCTCCAGCTCCTGCAGCCGCTCCACATGACCCGGGGGTCATGCCAGTTGAAATATTGGTTCAACAACCAGGTCGAGAGCATCTCCCGGTTCTCGAACGCTACCCACGAATGGGACACTCGACTTGGTTAATTAGTATTTTTATTTCATTTTTACAATTATTTTTTTTCCTTTTAATCTAACATTTGGTTTTTTTTTAAAGGTTCAACAAGTCGACCAATGGGATTAGCGGGAGCATCACCCAGATGATATATTCGATGCTCCAGACGGGATATGACAAGTGGAGTTCGGTCCCTCCCGAGGACCGCGAGTTGTGGTTTCGTCAGTTCGCGGTAACTATTAAGTTTTTCTTTTAACATTTTTTAATTTTTTTATATTTTATATGTACTAATTAAATTGTGTGTTTTTTGTAGCAAGAATATACTTGGGAGTCCGGCCTGACGGAAACAGTCCGTCAGGCATTCAGCCGCAAAGCCCAGACCGTCTACACGAAGCAGATCTACGAGTGGAAGCAAGTATGGCTGGATAACAGGAAGCCCCGGTTACTTAGCGGGACGGTGTGGACCCAGTTGATCCAGCACTGGGAGAAGGAAGAGACTATAGAGAAGTCTCTACAGAACTCCGCCAACCGGAAGAGCGATCATGGCGGGAAAGGTATTTACGTGCACAACCTCGGCGCTTGCAGTATGTCCTCTAAGGAGGATCAACTTGTAAGTTTATTTATTTATTTATCTTTCTAGTTACTTAAATAATTTTTTATATGCATTGCCTAACACAATTTTTTTTTAGATTCAAGAAAACGATGGTAATCCCGTTGATCATCTCGTCGTCATGAAGGAGGCGTACACCAACAAGAAGACGGGTGAAATTCAGGACCCGGTGATCAGAGAGGTCATTGAGATGGTGGAATCTCAAAAAGAAGCTTTTCTAGCTTCTCAGCCTCTTTCTGACGACGATTCTACGGGTGCTTCGAACAACATGTCCCGACTGCAAATCAACGAGCTGGTTGAAAAGGTAATTTTTGTTTTCATTCTTATATTTGTTTTTAATACTTTATTTATTAATTTTATATTTTTTTCTATTACTATATTTTACTAACTTAAATTTTTTTTAGGCGGTCCCTAAAAAAGGGTCGTTTGGTAGGGTTGGCCCGTCGTGCTTCTTCATCTCAAGTCCCGTACGCCGATCCTTTGATTCTAGAGCAGCTACAGAACAAGGATCAACGGATTGGAGCATTGGAGGAGCAGAATGCTACTATCCTTGCTGAGTTGGCGGATCAGAAGAAGACCAACCTCGAGATATTGCAGAAGTTGGATCGTTTGCTCCCGGATCAGTAGTTTTTTTTTGTTTTTTAATTTAAAACTTTCTGAATGTTTTTTTTTCAGTTTGTATTAAAACTTATTTTCTATAATATTATTATTAGTTTCTTAATTTCAGCTTTTGTTTATTTATTAATTTTAATATTTTTAAAAATTAAAACAAAAATTATAAAAATTAAATTAATGAATAATATATAAATCAGAAATTCCAACGAAACATATCCGTCGATATATTCCGACGAAACAAATCTGTCGGTATATTCCAACGAAATATTTTCGTCGGAATATACCGACGGATATGTTTCGTCGGAAAGTCCGACGACAAACGTTATCAGAATGTTTATCGGAAGTTTCCGACGACATATTTCGTCGGAATTTCCGACGACATATTTCGTCGGAATTTCCGACGACATATTTCGTCGGAATTTCCGACGACCTGTTTCGTAGGAAGCTTCCGATGCTTTGGACTTCTTCGGAAACATGAGTTTCCGATGAATATGGTGATCGGAAGACGCCGACGGATTTCCGAGGGAATCTGTGATCGGAACGGCGTCGGAACTTCGTTAGAATCGAGTTCATCGCGATCCGTCAGAAAATCGTCGGAATGTCTGATGGATTTCCGAAGAATTTTTTTTTTCCGACCAACTGAAACCGACGACCACTTTCGTCGGTATGCGTCTGTTTTCTTGTTGGGATTTTTGTCTTCATCCTTAATTTCTTGCCTGTTTGTACAATTGTTCTCTTTTGCTTCATCTACTTTGCCTTGGCTAGTGTTGTTAATTTCATTCCCCGCAGCTTTGTCACTCACCATATCCTGCTTGCAAACATCTCCTGCAGCCAAATGGTTCTCCATTGCCTCACCACTAGTAAACGCACCAGAGCCATGTGTTCCACTATCCCTTCCAGACTCATTCTCTACAACCTCTCCATTAACATCTTCACCGACAACCATATTCCGCATCTCGAGAGACTCTAACCTTCTCTTAAAATCACCAACTTCCCTTTCCATCAAGGATAACCTCTGCTTCACAGTTAAGTTCTCTTCCTCTAGTTGAGCAATATGCCTATTCTGATTATCAACTCTGTTTTCCAAGTCATTGTTATAATCAAACCTACCACGACCATTCGGACATACTATCTCTAATTGGCTCAAGTCATTTTCTAATCTCTTCTCAACCTCTACATGCTTCTCCCCATCACTCTTACACGATCCTCCTCCATCTTCATCAAACGGTTCCAATTCATGAATACCAACAGATCTCAGCCTAACCAACCCATCCATTGATCCATACACATCAACTCCCCATTCCTCCTTTACCATATTGTCCAAAACCTCTACCGATGGAGAGAACATCGGGGAAGTCAACACCGATGGCGTTACAAGGCATGGAGACACTGAATCCGCAATTCCACCAGATTTCTTCGCTCGGATGATAAAAGAGCTTGTGTTCCGTGGAGCATTAGGAACATATCGATTAGCATAGTTGTTCTTCGGGTAAAACTTCCTGTTTCTGGACTGAAGCTTATTCAAAGCCCGAGGCTTGTAACAACCTGAACATGAACCATCTCTGTTGTTACCACCTGCAGCAATAGGAATACCATTCCAGTTATGACCATAATTATTAGGGTTTACCGAATTAGGGTTAAGGCTAAAGTTTAAGGGGTTCACCATTAGAGGTTGATTATTCACCATAGCCTGAGATTGAGAATGAGCCATGTTGATCACTTGTTGTTGCTTGTTCATAGCCATACTCCAATAATTCAAACCCTTAGATTGACCTAATAACAGACTCTGACTCATAATCTGAGAATTAGTCATCAGCGACGGTGGAGGAAGTACTAGTGGATTCATCATCTTAGACACAACAGACGACACGCAAACACTCCGAGATTGCCTTACTGAAAATAAGCCCTAATTTTCGAAAATACTAAGAAGCAAATCAGTTGACAACTATATTTTCGTAAAGATGTTCGCTGTTTATTTATTAATTGGGTTGTCGAATTTTGTTTGCAAATTTGATCTTCAAATTTTTGAACAAATAATAAAATTACAAGAATAAAAAGGAGAAAACTTTTTGTCTGAAACGCTGTAAACAGATGAAGAGGTTTCGTTTCTTAAATAGAGGTGAAGGAAGTCGAATGAACGGCCAAGATGTAGCAAGTTAAAGTCGGTTCGGGTTTGCCATCATACATGTCGGTTGGTGTTGGGCTTTGCACTTTGGTCCATGGTAGCCTCGTCGGTTACAAAATTTATTAAACGTACGTTTGATGGGCTTCAAACTCGTCAGATTCAAAATTATTTTTTTTTATCTTAGAAGATGTAATCATTGGTTTCAAGCTCGTTACAGTTTTTTACTAAATTTTTACTTACTAATTCTTTTGTTGCCAACATTAACTAAACTACTAGATTTTGACCCGCGCTTTCAAAGCGCGGATTTATTTTCCTTTATTTTTTTTTAAATTGACAAATATTTAGTAAATGTCATATTTTTATATATTTGTTTTTTTTATAAAAGACTTAAGCTTTTTTATTTTTCTTTATCGTATTTCATTTTAAAAGAGTATAGGCCAGAACACAATATTCGGACCCGAAGAACCAACCCGAAACCGGCCCGAAAATCAGGGTCCCGAACCCGATCAGACCCGGGGTAAATATCCGAATGAGTTCTAAATTGCTATATCCGAAGAACCGGTCCCGAATCCGACCCGAACCGAGAACCAAATGAGTACCCGAAGATATCCGAAATATATCTAAAAATATATGTTATAATTATATTTATAATTATTTTAATTTTTAATTAATTTTATAAGTTAACTATAGTAGTTATTTTCGGTAATTTGAGTATTTTTGGATAAAATATGATTGTTTGGATAAAAATTTACCCAAAAAAACTGTATAAAATGTATATTTTTGGTTACTATTGAATAATTTGGATACAAAAATTTGAACTGAATCAGATACTTTGGTTACTTTAAGTACAAATAACCGAACCCGTTAGATACTTTGGTTATTTGGTTATTTTGCAGGTTCTTATGCATGAGAACCGAACCCACCCGGACCCGAAAGACCCGACTCGAACCCAACCCGAAATTTTATAATACCCGAATGAGGTTTAATTTCAAAATCCGAATGGGGTTTAATTTTAAAACCCGAAAAACTCGAAGAACCAATCCGTACCGTAATGGGTATCCGAACGTCCAGGTCTAATGAGTATTTATGTTTAGAAAATTAAACTTTATTTTTTAATGAATTAAGTTGGTATAACTCTGATATATTAATTTTATTATGTGGTTAATTTTTTAATAAAAAATATAGTACTTTTAATAAAGATTTATACTTTTCAATGAAAAAATTCAAAATTTTTTATGAATGCTTAAATTATATTAAAAATAAAAAACATAATAATTAAGTTATTAATTTTTGTTCACTACACAAAATATTAAGAATGGTTGAAAATAAATTATTTGAATTAGGAAAAAAAATAAGAATTGGATCTGATTTCTTAATCAGCCCAAATGGCCCAAGAGAGATAATGTGTTATTAATATTACTTGATTGCCCTTAATGAAATAAGCAATGTGAGTTAAAGAAATGACATGTTTAGTAAAATATCCAAATGTGCTTGTACTTTAATAGTATAGATATATGTCCTACCGGTTCGAAAAACCCAAACCAGTAGAACGAAATCAACATAAAATCCAGATGGAGTATGCTTAACTTCAAATTCTTTATTGTTTTTTAAGTGAGAAACTTTACGTTGATATGGGATGTCATATTGATGGGTTCATTGCACTTGTTGCACACACACATGTTATTCAAGATGGACCCATTACTGGACGCAAAGCTGATGTTATTGCTGCTGCCAATACTGCCGCTGAAGTTGCTTTGAGGCTCGTACGTCCTGGGAAGAAGAACCATGCAGTCACTGAAGCTATTCAAAAGGTGGCTGAAGCTTATGACTGCAAAATTGCGGAAGGGGTTATCTCCCACCAGATGAAACAGAATGTGATAGATGCAAGCAAGAGTTTCCTAAGTGTATCCACTCCGGAAACAAGAGTTGATGATGCTGAGTTTGAAGAGAATGAAGTCTATGCAATTGATATCGTGGCAAGCACTGGTGATGGCAAGCCGAAGCTTTTGGATGAGAAGCAAACAACTATTTACAAGAAAGATGCGGCTGTTAACTATCAGTTGAAGATGAAGGCCTCCAGATTCATATTCAGTGAGATTAAAGAGAAGTTCCCCCATATGCCATTCTGATGTAGCGTACATCTTATAATACTACTTGGATTATCTTAGTGTTTTCCTTTTTATTAATTCTCCTTTTATTAGTTGGTTTTATCTTATGGCTTTTGTTTAGGAATATATGACTCGTATGTGAGCCTATATAAAGAGATCTTCTCTATTGTTTTAGACACAACTTTTGAATCATTGATTTTAATATATAAATTTAGGGTTTTGATGTTAAAACACAAATCTCTTGAATCCTTACTTCTGGGTATTCTTTAAGAATTCAACAGATTTAAGAAGGCATAGATAGCGGGCATTCTCAAAATTCAACGATATCTTGCATTATCGGTTACTACGGATACTTCCGCTCTGTCAGTTGGTATCAGAATCCAGGAGCTTTGATTTTTAATTAGGGCTCGATCCAACCAAGTCATCTTATACGATGACACTTCGTAATCCTACAGAAACCATAATAGCGCAAGCTATAACATCTGCCATTGATGGCGTACTGGCAAAATCTCAGCATGAGCTGCGAGGGTTATTACGTGACTTCTGTGAAACTACTGCTGGTGCTTTTATTCAACTGCAACAAAAACGTACTACTCAAATTTTTGAGGAGGACGGCAAAGATGATGTTAGTGAAAGTTTGGGGGCTAATAGAAATCACGACCAGACACAAGTTCATGCATTAAAGGATTCTCATGATCAAGTTAGAGACTTCGTTGGGGCACCAATATATGATGATTATGGCTATGAGAGTTTCAGAGAGCCGCGTCTCAACTCAGAAGTGACGACCCAAGAGGGAGACTCGTCCTCTCAAATACACTTATTATCTCCAATTAATATTCATGAGATCAACAATGATATAACAAAAGAGACGCTTCTTGATAGACCTATCTTCACCAGCGACGTGGAGAGCTACTACGTTCCAGTCACAAACCTGACCGATGGGCCTATCTACGATGTTTCTGATGATGGAGTATTTACAGAGTCTTACTACTACAAAGATACACCTTGCAGTGATGACGATCAGGTTCAAGGCGTTAACGATCGCGATGATGCATATATAGGTGTTCGAAAGCAATATAGGAATTTTGTTTTGGGAGAAAAGAATTGTCATCGAGAATCTCATCGCGAGCCACCAGATCGTGATGGAAATAAAGGTCACACATATGCAGATCTTGTTGATACACAGAAGGGACTAACCAGTGGCTCTAAGTATACAAAGTTATTGGACGAAAGAGAGCATATTCTCAAGCTGGAGCATGATCAGGAAGATCGTTTAAAAGAACTATCTGTCATTGAGAGACATGCTTTGGAAGACAAGATCACTTATCTTAGGGAAGCTCTTGGCTTAGAGATGGAGAAAAACAGGATTTTGGAGCATAAACTGAAAGAAACACATAAACAAATCCGTATGTTAAACAAAGGATCGACAACTTTAGACAAGATTTTAAGTATGGGAAGAACAGAGAAGTCAACAATGGGTCTTGGCTATCAAGGAGATTCTTCGAGTTCAGAAACTGTTTTTGTTCTTGACAAATTTGTTGAACAAAACAAAACAAGGGTTGCTTTGGATGCTGAGTATAGTTGTGTCGCCATGAGTGGTCCATCGAAGTGGCTAAATGCAAAAGAAGATTCAGAAACAGAGAAGTTGCATAGTGTCATAAATGCTGATCCGACGTCTCTTACGAAGGACATAAATCTAACGATATCAACATACTTTTGTGGCACACATAGTACTTTATCTCTTATGGAAGAGACGATGGATCTGGTGATGCCAAATAAGGAAATTGGTAATTTATCTTATCCACTTTGTCGATTCAAGTCGGCAATGTTCCGCTCAGGGTCTAAGTTATTTGGAGAAGCTCGGCTTGTGGACGTAATGTTTGTGATTTATCCCATGAGTTCTACTTGTCTTGTGTATTTCTCGAAAGCATCATTGCAAACTTCTGTCATTCTTGGAGCTGATGTGTCTTATTCTCACCATCACCATGTATGTGCTCTCATGCATCTTGACGTTCTTTTTGTGGGAAAAAGGAAGCAAAAGATACAAGTGAAGTGGATGTTTCTTATGGGTAGTGTGGTGTTTTACGTGGGAGATTTAATGGTCATTCAAAAGCATGTGCAAGTCAAAATCATTACGTGTTTGGTCATGTTCACTAAAAGTCTTTGTCTTGGATTTTTTTCTCGGTGGAAACATGTAGATTTAAATGGACGACCAGAAGTGTTTGATATGATTCATTTCGTTTGGGTGTTTGGAGCATACAACACCGTCACGTCTCTTGGGCTTCCACGTTCAACTGCATCATGGAGTCTGTGTATCCACATGAATATTGTCTACTTGTACGGCATATTACGGTCTTCAGCTGTGTGGCCTCTTTCTCATGTGGACGTTACTGTACCGTTGGCAATCTTACCTTCTCAGTGGTTACAAATGGAGTTACAGTGGGGAGTATCTAAGAAGAAAGTTGAGGTTCTGCATAGTTCTCATACGGGCTTAGGCTGCATATTCATGGCAATTATTTGTTGGAATAACATTGCTTGTGAGTCAAGCAACTTGTGGGAGTCTTCTAACTCAGCCTTTCAACATGCTTGTAAAGCAGCTACATACTTTCTCACGCTGTCCGTGTTGCCGTCGGCTAGCACTAAGTTTTCTATGGTTATGTGGACTATGACGAGATCAGTAGGTCGTGAGCTCATTTGTGGTGTCATGATAAATGTTTTCAAATCAAGACAACAATTACCTTACAAGAGCATCTGCAAAATTCTCTTTCACGACGTTACGAGGTGTGCATTTCTCGTGGGGTGGAAACCGGATCCATCTGGTTGTAGTCTCTTATGAGAGCCTTGAACTGCAAGGTGAGGAAAACTGCAGGTGTCCCTATGAAAGACATCTGTCAGCAAGGGGTTATTTTTGGCTCCTAATAGACATGGACAAGGTTTCGTTTCCGTGTTCATCATGGATTCACAAACTATTGTCTTTGAAATTGTTCATTGTGTTCTGTCCGACCACATCAATACAAGCTGTATGCTACTGTGACCTGTCCGTGGACTCAAGGGATCACACTTTCACCGTCAGGTTGGATACTTTCATGGGTCATTTAGTAATTTCCAGAAAATTTGACATGCACAGTGGAGATCTACAGCTGGTGCATGTGAAAAGTGTATGTATGGCCTCTCATGTTCAAAGTCCACTGATTCATCGTGGTAACCATACGCTCGTGATCATAGAAGGGAAAGTGTTTTCTTTTGTGCGACCACCATGGAGTTCTTTGGTCTTAGAATCTGTATACTCGCACGTTCACCTTTTGCCTTTCGTCTCATCGGTACATGGACTACACTGTGGAGTTTTGCAAAATGAGCTTGAAGTTGTGAGTCTCATGAATCTTGAGTTCGTTGGTGCTAGTAGTGATCAAGGGGACGTAACGGTGCTTTGTGTTCATCAATCTCCTACATTTAGAGTGGTACAACATGCCAATAGCAGTTTATGTGGCTTCATGATTTCTTTCGTGTTGCTTGGTGATTGCTTTTATGATGATCTTGTTTACGGTTTAATATCAAGTGGACCACTCGTTTTTGGGGTTGCTCCGGACGTCACCAGAAATATCGGGCACGCCATTGAGTTTGAAGATTCTTGTTATAAACCAAAGGCTAGGAGGATAGGACCATTGGAGGTTCTAAGAAAATTTAAAGTTCTCGTTTACATGACGCTCGTTCCGGCTGATGCTTGCTGTTCTGATGTTTTCAATATCAAGCATCTTTTCAAGTACGAATCAGGTGATATGCTTCTGTCGGGCTTCGTGGACGAATCTTTCTTAGGGGAGGGGACCTGATGTAGCGTACATCTTATAATACTACTTGGATTATCTTAGTGTTTTCCTTTTTATTAATTCTCCTTTTATTAGTTGGTTTTATCTTATGGCTTTTGTTTAGGAATATATGACTCGTATGTGAGCCTATATAAAGAGATCTTCTCTATTGTTTTAGACACAACTTTTGAATCATTGATTTTAATATATAAATTTAGGGTTTTGATGTTAAAACACAAATCTCTTGAATCCTTACTTCTGGGTATTCTTTAAGAATTCAACAGATTTAAGAAGGCATAGATAGCGGGCATTCTCAGAATTCAACGATATCTTGCATTATCGGTTACTACGGATACTTCCGCTCTGTCACATTCACTGCAAGGTCACTCGAGGAGAAAAGAGCACGTCTTGGACTTGTGGAGTGTGTGAACCACGGTCATTTGCAGCCATATCCTGTTCTCTACGAGAAGCCTGGTGATTTTGTTGCCCAGATTAAATTCACAGTTTTGCTGATGCCAAATGGATCGGACAGGATCACTTCACATACACTTCAAGAGCTTCAACCTACGAAGACCATCGATGACCCTGAGATCAAAGCAGGGCCGGCCCAGAGGGGAAGCCACCCAAGCCAAAGATTGGGGCATCCAAATTAATGGGGCATATTTTTCAAAAAAAAAATTATTAGTATATTGATAAATATATAAATTTTGTAGGTTCTTTTGTTAAAATATTATTTATTAGGCATTTTTATTTAGAATAAGATTTGTTAGACTTTATATCCAAATTAATGGGGCATATTTTTTAAAAAAAATTATTAGTATTGATAAATAAATAAATTTTATAGGTTCTTTTGTTAAAATATTACTTATTAGACATTTTTAGTTAAAATAAGATTTGTTGGACTTTTCAACAATATTTATGAATTTGTTAAAAATTCAATTTACAAGTAAATTTCTATTTTATACAATAGTTAAAACCCTAATTAAAAGTCAGAAATAAACAGTTCGAAAGGTATGAAAAAACTCAGAGGATAGTTTCAGGATTGATTATTTCAACACACTCATGGATCAAGCTCTAGTTTCCCTTGAGTCCAGATTTGAACAATTCGAAAGGTATGAAAAAACTTTTGGATTTTTGTTTGATTTAAAAAAGCTAAGAGATGCAAGTGAGGATACATTGAGAGCATCATGTCTGAATCTGGAAGCTTCTTTACGCAATGGTACTCATTCAGACATAGTTGGTGATGATTTGTTTATGGAACTAAAAATTCTTCGAGAATCAATACCCGAAATAGTTCGAAAGCCTATTGAAGTGCTTGACTTTTTGAAAAGAATGGAGGATTGTTATCAAAACACGGAAATTGCTTATCGCATATTGTTAATCATTCCGGTGTCGGTCGCCACAGCTGAAAGAAGTTTTTCGAAGTTGAAGCTGATAAAGAATTATGTGCGGTCTACCATGTCACAAGAAAGGTTAAATGGATTGGCTATGTTATCAATTGAGACAGCTATGGTTGAAAGACTTGACTATAGAAGTCTAATGGATGATTTTGCAGGGAAAAATGCAAGAAGATCTGTATTTCAACATTAAATGTTCTTAATATCAATATTTTTAGTAGACTATGGAATTTGATTTTTCTAAATAAAAATTTAAGTTGTTTTTATACTGTTTTGTGGTCTTGATAAATTATGTACAAAGTATTGACAAAAAAAATTATGCACAAAGTGTCGACAAAAAAAAATTATGCACAAATGCATAATTTTATATTTGGATTGGGGCAATATAAAAGGTTAGTCCGGCACTGGATCAAAGGGTGGTTAGCCTTGGGTATCAAGAAGAAGAAGGGTGGTGGAAAGAAGAAGAAAGCGGCCAAAAAGGCAGGAGAGACCTTAACTGAGGCTGAGCCAATGGAAGCAAGTAGCATTGCTCAAGAATGAAGGAGATTTATCTTTCTTTTGTTTCCTTTTAAAGAATTTTTGGAACTTTCAGGTCTTTGTAATGTTCGAGTTTCAGAGAGTTTCTTCGTAGAGAAAAAAAAGAAAAAAAAGAAAAAAAAACTTTTTCAAGAAACTACTTAATCAATTGTGTCTTTTCCCACTAAACAAAAAAAACTTTTTCAAAAAAAAAAACTTTACGTTTAACATAGTGTATTCACGTATGCATGTCAAATTGTCAAATAGTCCATCGAAACTTGTCCAAATTCACTATTATTATTTTTATGAACTGTAATTGGTCGGTCCATAGTTGACAATGGTAAAAAGTATCATGTCCAATAAATACCATATCCAGAAAAATTGATTATACATTTTATCTAATTATTCCATAATATTTAATTTATTAAAAATAATTATTTTTATGAATTCAAATATTAAAATAATAGGATATTGCATTTCTGTGATATGATAAATATTATTAAAAATATTACCTTATGTATTTTCAAGAAAAAATGTATATCTTTTTTCCAAAAAATATAAATTTTATATATTTAAACCATAAAATTATATTTTAACATGAAAAATTGGTAATAAAAGATAAAATAAAATAGTTAAGTACTTTGTTCTAACTCACATGTTTTTTTTGATATCTCTGATGTCTGGGCAGCCACTTTCCCAAATATCCCCCGAAGGGGTCCAGCGCCCCAGCAGTAAGGATGTTAAATCGCTGTGGCCGGGTTTCGAAGCTGGGTGGCGGGCACCTCAGCCGAGGTTCCATTACCACCAGGCTACGAAGCCCGGTTAAAACTGTTTAGGGTTAATTTTTTATAGTGACTAGCCCCACCGCTTGCACGGCCCCAAATCCAGGAAATCCCTCCCCTCCGGCTTGGACCTACGGATTAATGTATATTCCGCTTGCCCCTACTCGTATGGGGAAACCCCTCCGGCTTGGACCTACGGTTGGTATACACCGCTTGCCCCTACTCGTATGAAGAAGGATTTATTTGGAGAGGCATAGTACCACCCTGCTGTCCCCGAGAATCGAACTGGCGACCTCGAGTAGGCATGTGTGAGAAGATTCGCTGGGACCACTAGGCCACCAACGCTTCTCTTCTAACTCACATGTTACTATCCCTGTTTGGATATTCTTTAGGTGTTCCATGTATATTCGGGCTATGCCTAGCGGCGACTGAGGGAATCAGTGATTATACTATACATAAACTAATCGGCGCTTTTCTAGGGTATTTGTAATTTTGTGGTAATATATAAATACATTTCTAAAGAAATTTAATGAATATGACTAGGTTTAGTGGTTCAGAATTATTGCAAAAGCCTTACAACCGGATTTCGAGGAGACAAGAAGTTGTATGTTTTTTTTTTGAAGAAAACATGAAGTTGAATGTTGCATGTTTTAAACTTTTGTTTAATGAAGGGGATTTATGTCAACCCCAGTTGTCTTCCTCCTTTGGATTTTTGGGTTTCCTGTGATTTTGAGTAGGCTTTTTTTTGTTTTTCCCAACTTATGCATCATTTTTTCTTCTTTTTTTTTTCCCTTGTTTTCATAAAAAATTATGAATCTTTATATATGTTATTCGATTTTAAGATGAAACAAGTTTAAACTTTAAAGTTATTTAGGAATCCAAACTGTTGGACCAAATAACTCTACACCCACCACGTTTATTGGCGGATTTATGGCGACTTTCCGGCCTCGACGCCTTATTTTTGAGTAAACATTAGTATATGATATAAAATATTGTATGTATTTTTCATCATAAAGTAAATTAATAGATATGAATAAAATATAAGAAATTTTTGTATAAATATTCTACTGCTAACCACAATATTATAAACTAATTTTACAATAAAATATTTTATTAAAATAAAAATATTATATTTTAAAAGAACGTTATGATCTCCCATTATATCAAGGACTAGCAAACTTGTGAATACATATTTTGTGGATTGTGTTAAAAATTATTTCTCATAATAGTAAATATAATGATATAAAAATAAGGTTTCAAATTTTAATATATATATTTTAAAATTTAAGATTGATACTTATAATCAAAACAAGTTAGAACCTAGTAAGCCTATAAACAAATATTTGTAGCTTGTGTTAACTTTACAGTTTAGAAACTCAAAGGCCTGATATAATTGACATCCAAAATATGGTTTAAAATCTATTTAAAACTTAAGGTATAAATAAAGGTTAATAAGTATATAATACATTTCTTATAATAATTTTGAACTTTTTTTTGATTCAGAATCTAGTTAACTGTATTAACATATGCAAGTCCTTTACAAAATCATTTGTCTATTTCTCAAAAAAGAATAAAGTCATTTGTCTAAAAAGATCAGCTCCACGAACACAAGAGAGGGGGCAATCCTATCGAAATAATTACAAACGTGTTCTCAATTTAAAAAAAAAAACCATATAAACGACTTACCTATTCAACAATAATTTCTGTCTCCCAAAATTCAAGGAACGGGAACCGGATTCAAATCCTAAATAAAAACAAGAAAAAAAACTCATAAATTCCTATCCTTTTCTTTTCCGAGTTTACTCTCTATATAAACCTCCTCTTCTCTTATCATAAAATAAACCTAACAAAAGAAGTAGTATACGCACTTTCAAAAAAACAATATATCAATAATGAAGCAATATATATTTCTTTCTGTCTTGGTACTACTATCCTCTTCATTTGCACCCATCCACGCCCGCAAGAAGTCACATTCCGCAATGTCTCCCTCACCGGTAGCAACTCCGGCGCCAGGACCATCAAATTCTGATTGCTCGAGCGTAATATATAACATGATGGACTGTCTATCGTACATCACCCCCGGATCAAATGATACTAGACCTACGAAAGTGTGTTGTGGGGGAATCCTATCTGTTTTACAATATAATCCTAACTGTATTTGTGTCGGCTTAGCCAGTAGCAAAGATATGGGGATTGAAATTAATAATACTAGAGCCCATTCCATGCCTACGACGTGCAAGCTCCCCATTGCTGCTCCGCACTGTGGTGAGTTCTTTTGTGTGTGTCTCATTCCAAACTTTTTGCGTATTATTTTCATTGTTATGATCAGTTCAATTTTTCTTGCTGGTGTAGCTATACCGGGCGCGTCAGCACCGGGTGCATCTACTCCTGGTATGTCTCCGAGTACGCATTGAGTGGTTTTCACTTTTTTTCATTTCTTTTCTTAGATAATTAAATTATTGTGTTTTATACTTAAGATTGAAGCCTTTCTGTGTGTTTTCTTCTTATTCTTTTACTTTCCTCACAGATTGATTAAAAATATCTTTCATGTTTCATTGAGGGTCACTATAATTATAATAGTAATATATTCGTATTGTAATTTGCAATAACCAAAAAGTAAACTACACTTTTGACAGGTTATAATAAATGAGATATATTTTCTTCTATTATACTCCTAACAAAAACTGAATTTTGGGAAGAAAAAAGACAAAACTGAAATGACTTGAAAAGGCAATTTTCATATTAAGCTAGAACATTATGTGCGAATCGTTTAGTTTGTTTAGTAGTAAGATTTTTTCCAGCAAATGCAACTAATCTATTCAGCTTCTATGAGATTTTTCTATACCACAGTTTACATTATTTTACTTACGTTGCATTTGCATAAATTAGTTGACGTTTACATTTATAACTAGATTGATTTCTTTTTCTGTATGAAAAATTAAGATACAGTATAACCTCTATAAATTAATAATCTATAAATTAATATTTCTATAAATTAATAGAATTTCATAGTTCCAAATTGAGTTTTGGTTCAATTAATATTTCGATAAATTAATAATCTCTATAAATTAATAAATTTTTTAGTTTTGGTGTAGTCCCAACATTATTAATTCATAGAGGTTTCACTGTAGTTTTTCAGATTGTTGTGTTAAATACTAAGAAATTTTATGTACAAATGATAATATGGAAGCAGTTTCGCCATCAGCTGGAACACCTATGACTTCACCATCTTCAGACAAGTCACCAACATCATCGCCAAAATCAGACCAGTCACCAACATCGCCAACATCAGACGGGTCACCCACATCGCCAAAATCAGACGAGTCACCAACATCGCCAACATCAGACGAGTCACCAACATCGCCAACATCAGACGGGTCACCGACATCTTTACCAGAGTCACCTGAAATGACGGCACCATCTCCCTCAAGTTCGGGCACCAACCAGCTCCTAGTTTCAACACTGACACTCTTTGCCGTTATCGTATCTACAACATACATTTCGACCTTTTCTAATTAATTGTTTTTTCACATTTCATATATTTTTTTTACTGAGTTATATTTTATGGTTGTGATTTCATGACTGATTCTAATATAATGTTTTTTTTTTGATATAATGTTCTTGCTGAATCATAAATCATTCATATAAATGCTTGGATTTTGTGTCCTGTTTTCTCTAAAAGAAAATCAGGTATGTGTATAACTGCACAATATCCTGAAATCAACTTGATAAAACCCCAAATCAGTATTACGCCACGACGTTCAAAGTTTAGTCTTGTGGACCTTCATTGTCTTAGACAATCTTGAATAGAGAATTTGGAGGATAAGATAGGAATTGAGGGATTTCAGAAGGGGATTAAGTTATATTAGGGATCCTTATTTCTAGAAAATGACATTGCTTTAATGTTAAAATGTATTAAACAGTATCTAAAGGTCATGGACTGCTGGTCGGCTCCTTTTTCTCAACAATGTAATAGCGGGGATCACAAACTTCTGGTCTTCCACATTTGTTCTTCCCAAAGCTTGTATCTCAAAGATAAACCCCCTTTGTGGAGCTTTCCTATGGCATGGCAGCTCTGAAGGAAGTCATTCGGCGAGGGTCACCTGGGAAATAGTCATTCTAGCAAAAGAAGAAGGATGCCTGGGGTGCTGTGATCTAGTAGCTTGGTATAAGGCCTGCTCCCTCAAGCTCATATGGCTTATCTTCTCCAATTCAGGATCAATCTGGGTTGCGGGGTATAAGGCTGAATTCCTCAAAGGGTCCCTCAGCAACTTATGGACCACTATGAAGAAGCAAAAATACTATTGGTTCACCAATAAACTTCTAAAACACGGAAGCATTGTCTACGATTGGATCACTGTGAAGGTTGGCAGCGGGAGAGAAGTTAGATTTTGGACAGATAATTGGTCCCCTGTTGGGAACATTCAGAACTTTTTGGCCCCTGTCTCTGCAAACCAGATGGGCATCCCCTCAACTGCAACGCTTCATGACTTGTTCATCAGGGATCGGTGGAATATAAGACCAGCCCGCTCTGTTAGACAAGTTCAGGTTCAAGCGCATTTTTCTTCAATTAGTCTCTCCTAGCTTCCTGATGAATATGATGAGTGGAAAATAGAAAGAAAAATATGGCTCAAGTATCACACTGGTACGATTTATAATCTCTTGAAGAATCATGCACAAACTATACCTTTGAAAAGAGCAATTTGGAACTATGGTGGTGTGCCTCGTCATAGCTTCCATGCCTGGCTTGTTACCCTCAACCGACTCCCTTCTCGAGACAGACTAATCTCTTGGGGTCTTGCGGTTCCTGCAGACCAACCCTCAACCTGCGTATTAGAAGTGTACATAACTATATATATTTACAAGACTTTGTATATTGTATCTAACTCGGGTATAATTCATGAATCTAAGTGTTTTAAGTTGTTAAAAATTACAATCCAAAAAATGTTTATCCTCTATTTATATATTTTCTGGTAGTATCATATGATATGATATCAAACTAAGCGCAACGCCGATAAAAAAGTTAGACAGGATTTTAACTAACCCATGTACTGTGTGATCAACGATGATCTTCACCATCCAAGGAAGAACAAAGACAATCTGAAGTAGGAATCATGTATTAGAGTATCTTTCTTCTCGGATTGAATCGATATGTTGTTCTCGAGAAGCACCTCTAAAATTTGCAATCGAGAATAAAACTTCATCAATTTTTACCGATCCTACAATATCACTACAAGAAAATACGGGCTTAGCGACGAAACTTAGCGACAAAATAATTTCCTCGTAAAATTACGAGGCCTTTACGAGGAAGTTACGTGAAAAGACAATAAACACGTTATTTCGTCGTTAATTAACGACGAAAGGGTTTCGTCGTAACCAAACGTAAAGGAACGTCGTTTTTACGAGGAAACTGCATTTCGTCGTAATAAACACGTAATACTTAACGTGTAATTAACGAGGAAAATATTTACGTGGTTTTTGCGAGTTCAACCTAATTTTAGGTGACACACGTTTTTTATCTTGTCTAACTACCCATATTTCGTCGTTAATTCGTAGTAAAATCTCACCTACCAATTTCGAATTTTCCTATAAATATGTCATTTGAGGAACATTTGAAACACACCACATGCAAAAGAAAAAAAAATCTAAAAACGTGAAAAAAAAATGTCTGGTGATGGAAATTATTTAGAGTTGCGGAGATGGATGTACATGCATAGAGATGCTAACGGGAGAGTGACGAAAGAGTATTTGGAAGGACTAGAGACATTTATGCATCAAGCAGATTCTACACCGCTCGCCCAAGAAAGCGGTAAGATGTTTTGTCCTTGTCGAAAATGCAACAACTCAAAACTGGCAACTCGTGAAAATGTTTGGAAGCATTTAATAAATAGAGGTTTCATGCCAAATTACTATATTTGGTTTCAACATGGAGAAGGTTATAATTATGAGAATGAAGCTAGTAGTAGTAATAGCAATTTTCAGAATGAACCGGTTGATCATTTGCATAATCAACATAGATACCATCAGGAGGAGCAGATGGTAGATAATTATGATAGGGTTCATGATATGGTAGCTGATGCATTTGTTGCTCATGATGATGATGAAGTTGAAGAACCTAACATAGATGCAAAAAAGTTTTATGAAATGTTAGATGCTGCGAATCAGCCACTTTACAGTGGTTGTAGAGAAGGTCTCTCTAAATTGTCGTTGGCTGCTAGAATGATGAGTATTAAAACTGATCATAATCTACCTGAAAGTTGCATGAATGCATGGACAGACTTGTTTAAAGAGTATTTGCCGGAAGACAATGTCTCTGCTGATTCTTATTATGAGATTCAGAAACTAGTTTATAGTCTGGGGTTGCCTTCTGAGATGATAGACGTTTGCATCGACAACTGCATGCTCTACTGGGGAGATGATGAGAAGTTAGAAGAGTGTCGATTCTGCAAGAAGCCACGATTCAAACCGCAAGGACGAGGACGTAATAGGGTACCGTACCAAAGGATGTGGTACCTACCAATTACCGACAGATTGAAAAGATTGTACCAATCTGAGGAGACTGCTGGAAAAATGAGATGGCATGCCGAGCATACTCAGACGGATGGTGAGATGACTCATCCATCAGATGCAAGAGCTTGGAAACATTTTAACAAAATATATCCACAATTCTCTAGCAATAGCCGAAATGTGTATATGGGATTATGCACGGACGGATTTAGTCCCTTCGGTATGTCAGGGAGACAATATTCATTGTGGCCAGTCTTTATGACGCCATACAACCTGCCTCCAGATATGTGCATGCAACGGGAGTTTCTGTTCTTGACCATATTAATACCTGGTCCGAACCATCCAAAAAGGTCTCTGGATGTCTTTCTACAGCCACTGATAAAAGAGTTGAAAGATTTGTGGTCAACAGGGGTGAGGACGTACGACTGCTCAACGAAGACAAATTTTACGATGCGAGCGATGCTTTTGTGGACCATAAGTGACTTTCCTGCTTATGGGATGTTGTCTGGGTGGACTACACATGGGAGATTATCTTGTCCATATTGTAATGGAACGACAGATGCATTTCAGCTGAAGAACGGTAGGAAGACAAGTTGGTTCGATTGTCACCGGCGATTTCTTCCCATTAATCATCCTTATCGAAGAAACAGGAAATTGTTTAGGCAGAAAAGGGTTGTGAGAGACACTCCTCCTCCGTATTTAACTGGAGAACAAATTGAACAGCAAATCGATTACTACGGAGCTCAAGAAACAGTTCGTTGTGGTGGTAATTGGCATGTTCCCGGTAATATGCCTGATTATTATGGAGTTCAGCACAACTGGCATAAGAAGAGTATATTTTGGGAGTTGCCGTATTGGAAGGATCTTCTTTTGCGCCACAACCTAGATGTGATGCATATTGAGAAGAATTTTTTTGAGAACATCATGAATACAATATTGAATGTTCCAGGGAAGACAAAAGACAATCAAAAATCGAGGTTGGACTTGCCTGATATTTGCTCAAGACCCGAGTTACATATAAAAAGCAATGGACAAGTTCCTGTACCGGTATTCAGATTGTCTTCAGAACAAAAGTCGGTCTTGTTCAACTGGGTTGCATCAGCAGTGAAGTTTCCTGATGGGTATGTTTCAAACCTCTCTAGATGTGTTGAAAAGGGCCAAAAGTTCTCCGGGATGAAGAGTCATGATTGTCATGTCTTTATGCAAAGACTACTTCCCTTTGCATTTGCGGAGCTACTTCCAACAAAAGTACATGAAGCACTTGCAGGTAATATATTATTACTCACACTTGATTAATGCATTTGGGGTTTAGGGTATGGGGTTTGGTGTTTGAGATTGAGTTATAAGTTAAAGGATGTTTGAGGTTTGGTGTTTGTGGTTTACATTTTTAGGGATTTTAAGGTTATCGACGTTAATTCCTCGTAAAGAATAACACGGGCCTTGCAAAATCCACGTAAGCTGATTTCGTCGTAAAGCACACGTTAAAAATAAACACGGGTGTTGCAAATTCCACGTAAGCGTGCGTGGTTCTTACGACGAAATCAGCTTACGTGGAAATAACAAGCCTTTTAGCTGTTTCGTCGTAAAGACCTCGTTTATTTACGTTGATTTAACGAGTTTCGTGTTTAAATCCCTAAAACTCTAAACCCCAAACCCCAAACCTCAATCTATATATGTTTTCACTTAGCAGACACAATAAACCTGTATAATTAACATTGTATGATTAAAAAAATTAAGAATTTAAAACATCAAACCCAAAATTAACCAAAACTTCCTTAACTTATAAGTGAATCATATATAAGGTTTACATTGCTAAACTCAATTCACTCAAGAAGACTTAATAAACATGCATATTTAAAATTTCTTGATTAAATTAACTTAACACATATAGATGTTACTAGTAATGGGATAGGGGTTTAGGGATTTACGGATTTAGGGTAAAGGGTTAGGGGTTTAGGGATTTACAAAATAACCTCGTTAAAAACTCGTAATTAACGTGTCCTTTACGACGAAAAAAGAAACTATCCTTGCTAATTCCACGTAAGCTTGCGAGGTCTTTACGACGAAACTTGCTTACGTGGAATTAGCAAGGATTGTTTCTTTTTTCGTCGTAATAACCACGCTTGTTTACGAGGAATTAACATGTTTTTATGAAATCCCTATACCCTAAACCCCAAACCTCAATCTATATATATACGGTTTCGATTCACTTAAAAAATAAATTAAACCTATATAATTAAAATTTCATGATTAAGAAAATAATAAAAATTAGGAATTTGAGGTTTAGGGTTTAGGGAATGTAAAAAACAAATGCTAAATCCACGGTTTCGTCGTAATATCCACGTGAACAAAAAACACGGGCCTTGCAGTTTCGTCGTAAAGTTAAAAAGACGGGCCTTGCAAAATCGTCGTAAATAATGACACGGGCCTTGCTGTTTCGTCGTAAATTTACGAGGACTTTACGTCCCTATGTAATCTTATATATACCCGCGAGAACCAGCCACTTCATTTCGTCCCAATTTCCTCTCCTACACCTCCCAAGGTTCTCTCTAATCTCTCTCTAGAATTAGGTGGTTTAGTTTAGTGAATTTAGATAGGTTTATAGTTGATTAGGTGGTTAGTGTAGAGAATTTTGATTAGTTTGATTTCTTCTACTTGTTTTTTCTAACAATCTGAATTTTTTTTCAGATGGTTAGAAAGAACAAGCAGAAGAAAACCCCCCACTACAGTCAGATGTTCTGTGGTGATCCTGCTGCTGGATCATCATCTTCAGCTCCCGGTTCCTCCATTCCGGAGATTGTCCCGGAGTCTCAGTCACAGCCACCACCGGTTCCTCCATCTGGTGCACCACCCCCACCTGCTGCACCTCAGGCGGTTCCAGATCCGGTTGCACCCGGATACATTCATCCGGAGTTGCGGGTGCCGCCGACCGCTCCTTTTGCTCGGTACACGGTTGAGGATCTTCTCGCTCAACCAGGCCGAGCCGGTTTACCGGTTTTAGACCCCGACCGACCAGAGGGGACTCGGTGGTACGTAATTTTTTTTATTTAAATATTTTTAAAATTATTAATATTTTTTTTAATATTTTAACTTTGTTTTTTCAGGTTTGGGGTCGACAATTCTGTCGCTACGAGCGTATCCGATATCATCAAAGGATACTTCTCAGAGGCTCACCCAAACTGGAAAAAGACGCCGCACCACGTTAGAAACACGTGGTTCAAGATGTTTGCTGTAAGTTTTTTAAAATAATTATTTTATGTTTAATTTTTATTATTAACTTTTATTTCGTTAATAGTTTTTAACTAATTATTAATTTTTTTGGGTTTAAAAATGCAGCAAAGATACCATTGGTCCATCGGGGTTCATGAGGACGTGAAACGGGAGTTCACCGCAAAGGCGAAGAAGCGGTTGTTGGACACCGTAGGCAACTGGAAGGAGGACTGGATCTACAAGGGTTACAAGGACGGGCAACCCGCTGAGCTGACCAAGGATGTCTACGATGGTCTCATCCGTTACTGGGAGCTGCCATCATCCATTGCGATCTCCAACTCCTGCTCCGCCTCTCGTAACACCAAAGACGAGCACGGCAACGGCCCGATGCTTCACTGTACGGGTCAAAAACCCCATGCCCGTGTCCGCTTGGAAATGGTAATTAATTTCTAATTTTTTTCATATTAAATATTTTAATAATTAATATGTACTTATATATGTATATTGATTCTAACTTTTTAAATTTTAAATATTTTCAGGCCAAAGAGACGGGACAACTCCCGTCTCTTAAAGAGCTTTACGAGAGGACCCACAAGACCAAGGCGGGGGTATTTGTGGATCCGAGGTCCGAGCAAATCTACAACGATGTCGTTGCTCGGATTGAAGACCGCCAAACCCAGCTGACCCAGCAATCTCCCGATGGAATACCGGTCGTATTATCCACTCAAGAAGTGGATCAGATTTACGAGGAGGTAAAAATTTTACCTTTTAATCTACTTTTAATCTATTTTTTAAAATTATTAACATTAAACTTTATTTTTTCTTTGTAGGTCGTCCCTAAGAAAAAGGGACGTACGTTGGGAATCGGTTCCGTCAACGATGTCCCAAGAGCGACATCGTCTTATGGTCAGAGACGAGCCGACGAAGTCACTGAGCTGCGTTCGGAGTTACACTCGACGCGGACTCAGTTGGCGTCGACGCAGACGGAGTTGGAGTCTACGCGCCAATCATTCCAAGCTCGTATGGGTGGAGTGGAGGGATTTCTGGAAGTTATATCTTCTGGAAATCCCCAATGGGAGGAGTTGTTGGCGGATATGCGACGACGGAACCCGGTTCCCGAGCCTTCTCGTACTCAGCAGCAAGAGGAGGAACTACAGAGGAGGAGTGAAGACCTCTACCGGGAAACGATCCACCGCCCCGGCCCGACTTAGTTTTTTTTTTCTATGTATTAATATTAAAATTCTAAACTTTTATTTATATAATATTTTCGGTTTTAATTTATTCCAAATTTTTAATATTTTCGCATTAGTAATTATTTATATTTCTAATATTTTTGAAATAATTATTTTCTATAATATTAAAATTTAAATTTAAAAAATAAATTAGTTATAAAAATCGAAGCAAATTCCTCGTTAACTCACGAGGAATTGACGAGTAAGTGGACGTGTAAAGAACGACGAAATCTTACGACGAATCTACGTGTCAGATTCTACGTTCCCTTTACGACGAAAGTTTACGTCTACTTTACGTGTATTATTTACGTTTACTTTACGAGTATTATTTACGTTTTTCTTACGAGGATAGTTTACGTGTATTTTACGAGGAAATATTACGTGTCTTTTACGTGGAAATATAGCGTCCACTTTACGTGGAAATCTACGTGTTCTTTACGACGAAATATTAACCTTCCTTTTACGACGAAATGGGTCCCTCGTACTTTTACGACGAAATGGCGATTAAATATCCGTTACGACCAAACTTTAACGACGATATGCGTTTCCTCGCTAAATCGTCGTAAAGACGTCTTTACGACGATTTAGCGAGGAAAATGGTCG
>NW_026616256.1:0-27721 GCF_000801105.2 Raphanus sativus | reverse complement strand
AGACCAGTGACTTGTCTTCTAGGGTAAGTTAGGTCACACTTGACCTAACTGTACGGACAAGCTCACTTGCTCTTCCTTGATCACTATGGTTGCTTTACTTCTTCTTTGTCATCATACTTGTCTTGTTTATTGCTTCATCTCAACACTCCCCCTCAAGCTTGACCATGTGGAACAAGTCAAGCTTGGAAGATCATGAAGCAACGATTTATGTGCTCTTGTTGCATCCCATCCACACTCCTTGTCCTGGCGCCTCTCTTAGATATCTTAGTATCCTCTCAACCATGTTCCAATGGTGTATCTTGGGTGCTTGCATGTGCTGGCTCACTTGATTAATTGCAAAGCATATATCTGGTCTTGTGATAGTGAGATAATAAGCTTTCCCACCATCCTTCTATAGTGCTTCACCTCTCATGGCTGCTATCAATCTCCCCCTCTCGCATCACTTTGTACCCATCTTCTAGTGGAGTCTTTGCAGCTCTTCCTCCTAGATCACCAGCCTCTTTCAGTAGATCCAATGCATACTTCCTTTGAGATAGAAATAGTCCTTCCTTGGATCGGCATATCTCAATGCCTAGAAAATATTTGAGCTCTCCCAAATCCTTGATATCAAAGGATGACTTGAGATATGCCTTGGTTGCAAGTATCCCCTCCTTGTCACTGCCAGTGATGATGATATCATCCACATACACTAGGATCACAATGATTCCCCTCTTGCTGGTGAGTGTGAACAAGGTGTGATCAGCTTCTGACTTCACAAAGCCTCTCCCATTGAGTGTGGTGCTTAGCTTGTGATACCAGGCTCTTGGTGATTGCTTCAGACCATAGATAGCTTTCTTCAATCTGAGAACATTGCCCGGCTTCACTAAATGTTCAAGACCAGGAGGTGGCTTCATGTAAACTTCATCTTCCAACTCTCCTTGTAAGAATGCATTCTTCACATCCATCTGCCATAGATCCCACTCTAAGTTGACTGCTAAGGATAGGACTATCCTTATGGTGTGTAGTTTTGCAACTGGCGCAAAAGTATCAAGGTAATCCTCTCCATAGGTTTGAGTGAAGCCTCTTGCTACCAACCTTGTCTTACGCCTTTCCACAGTACCATCAGCATTGTACTTGATAGTGAATATCCACCGACTAGTCACAGCTCTCTTGCCCTTTGGTAGTTCTGCCTCATACCATGTATCATTGATTATCATGGCATTTGACTCACTGCCCACTGATTCCCTCCATTCTGCATGCTCCATAGCTTCCTCATATGATCTTGGAATATACTCCTGATCCAGCTCTCCTATGAACACTACATGCTCTTGTGGGTATTGTGCTAGAGAGCACACTGCTTGGATGGGATGAGCTACTGCTTGAGAGTTGAAGTAGACTCTGTTGTTTTTCCAGTTTGTTGCTGGCTGCCTGACTCTAGTGCTTCTTCTCAAGGTCGGTTGAATGTTGCCTTCTTCACCACTAGGCCCTGAACTCACAGTAGGCTCCTCTTGAGTCTCTTGTGTGATATCCTCATGCGCATACTGTTCAGCTTGTTGCTCAGCTTGATCAGGACTTGCTGACTGCTCCTCTTGATGCTCAGCTTCATTGTCCCCCTCATGATCAAGGTGAGTAACCTCAGGAGTAGTTTCTGGTGTCACTGGTGCTTCTTCTGATATCCCGGTTGACCTCTCAACAGGTACACTGATGCCCAGACTTTCCATGACTCTTCTTAGGTTGGATGCTCTATCTGAAGCGGATTGAGATAGATTCTCTAAATCTTCCCAACTGTTTCCATCATAGTATCCTTTGGATTCCAAGAACTTGACATCTCTGGAGACTAAGACCCTCCTGGTCTCTGGTACAAAGCATTTGTACCCTTTCTGATGAGGAGAATATCCAATGAACACTGCCTTTGTACTCTTGGCCGCCAACTTATCTCTTTGCTCTCCTGGAACAAAGACAAAGCAAAGGCAACCAAACACACGCATATGTTCAATAGAGGGTTTTGTGTTGTTCAATACCTCATAAGGAGATTGATCTTGTAGGATCCTGGTGGGAATCCGGTTGATCAAGTAGCATGCGGTTGTAACAGCATCACTCCAGAATCTTTTAGGCATGCTTGTATGGAACATCATGCTCCTGGCCACCTCCATAAGGTGTCTATTCTTCCTCTCAGCGACCCCATTTTGTTGTGGAGTGTAAGGGCAGCTTGTTTGATGGATCATCCCATGTTTGGCTAAGTGTTGCTTGAATGCCTTGCTTGTGTATTCTCCTCCATTATCTGATCTCAAAATTTTAATCTTGGCATTGAAGTGATTAGTGACATAGTTTTGAAAATTTATGAATGCTTCTAAGACCCTATCTTTTGATGGCAATAAGGTTATCCAAGTATACTTAGACTTTTCATCTATGAATGTCACAAAATATTTGTGATGTTCTCTAGATACACATGGTGCGGTCCAAACATCAGAATGAATAAGATCAAAGCAATTTTCATAAATTTTACTTGATCTAGGGAACACTGTCTTGCAATGTTTCCCTAAGATACAAGCTTCACAGTCACTTTTAAAAGAGATACTAGGCAACATGATGTTCAAAGCACGAGAATGAGGATGTCCTAATCTAGCATGCCACAATACATCTTTAGGTAAAGCTGAAACAGAATTTAAAGCATAAGATAAATCGGTTGAGGTCTTGGTGTCTTCCAGCAAGTACAAGTCTCCCTTGGTCACACCATTGCCAAGCAACCTACTAGTCTCAATATCCTGAAAGTACACTTCATTAGGTGTGAATGTAACACTGCACTTAAGATCATTAGTAACTCTTTTTACAGATAACAAATTTGAGGCAAAGCTAGGCATGTAAAGAGCCTTAGAATCTTTGTTAAACAACTTAAGATCACCTATGCCTTTAATTGGTATCTTATCCCCATTTGCAATCATAACATGTCCTAGAGCAGGAACAATGTTTTTAATTAAGGTCAGGTCACTAATCATGTGATGACTAGCTCCTGAATCTATAACTAGAGGTTTTATCAACTTAGAACTAGTTAAAGCATTCATGGAGATATCACTGACAAGTGCATGAAAAGAGGTACCAAATTTGTTACCAGAGTTATCTTTGAGGAGTTTGATGAGAGCTTCAATGTCTGAACGCTTGATAGTCTCATCTTGGGGGTTCCTCATGGTTGAGCTGGATGCTAGAGCCTTCTCCCCTCCACTCACTGCTCCGGGTTCACCCATGTCGCCTGAGTAGTTAGCTCTTGCTTCATTGTTACCAGTCCGGAACTTCTGTGGCTTCAAATGAGGATGAAGTAGCCAGCACTTGTCTCTCCCATGCCCCTTCTTCTTGCAGTGGTCACACACCCACACCTTCTTGTCTTCAGGTTTGAAGTGGCCTTTTTTAGCAACACCTTCTGCTTGGTTGGCTATCACAAGGTCTTTCTTTCCTCCAAAGAGACCAACTGAGCCTTGCTCCTTTTGGATCTGAGCACACACTTCATCCAGAGATGGGAGACTAACTCCCCTCAGTATATGCTTGATCAATTCATTGTACCCGGGGTTAAGAGAGAATAGCAAGGCAAAGACCTTATCTTGCTCTCTTCTCTCATTTAGTACATCCGGGTCAAGGGTTGCTGGTCTCAACATCTCCAGCTCTGCCCATAGAGATCTGAACTTCCCAAAGTGTTTATCAAACTCAGTATCCTCTTGACACAGGTTGTTGATAGCCCTCTTGACTTCAAACACTCGATTAATGTTGGATACATTACCAAACACCTTTTGGAGTGTATCCCATAGTTCTTTTGAAGTCTCACAGTAGGCGTAAGACTCCAAGATTGATGCCTCAAGGCTGTGTTGGATGATAGACAAGACCAGGAGATCCTCTTGAACTCGCTTCTTGTCATCAGCTTCAGCTTGCACCACTTCTTTGCCATCCTCTCCTAGGACAGTCTTCTTCTTGTTGCTCCTGCCTTCTTCAACCACCTCCCAGAGCCCTCTGCCTCCAAGAGCGGTTTTAGTTAGCCTCGCCCAATGTAGATAGTTAGCTCCCTTGAGAGTAACTGGAATGGTCACCATCCGTGAGTGCTCACCAGCAGAATCCATCAAGTAAAGAGAGTTTTGTGAAAAAGAAATTTAAAGATGAACTTTGCTATTTTTGGCAAATTCTGGAGGTGAAAATGAAGAACACTTCAAGAACACCAAGAACTTTACTCAAAATAGTAAGAACATAGAGAAATTGCGGAAGAGAAATAGGTCTCAAGAGCTAGAAAGCTCTGATACCATGTGAGAATTAAGAATTATATGAGAGATTAGATGAGAGTTTGTTGAGTTTAGTTGAGAATTAATCGAAGGAGAGAGTTGTGAAACATGTTGCGAGAGAGAGAATGAGAAGGATGTAATGTATTTCCTTGATTTTCTTTGGTTCAGATACAAGTCTATAAATAGACTAAGACAAACATTAAACAAAGACAAGTTGTGAAGCATAAATGAATAAACAAATAGGGTCTGAACCGCGCAGGGCTCGTTCAGCATGGCGAGATAGGGACAGGTGATAAACGGCTCTCTTCTCCTTAACTTCACCCGTGACTCTTCCTCCTTCAACTCCAACGTCTCTTTGATCCCTTGTCGACATTCCCATATGTTTAAACCAAATTGAAGCTGCCTTCCTTCTCAAGTAGACCAGTGACTTGTCTTCTAGGGTAAGTTAGGTCACACTTGACCTAACTGTACGGACAAGCTCACTTGCTCTTCCTTGATCACTACGGTTGCTTTACTTCTTCTTTGTCATCATACTTGTCTTATTTATTGCTTCATCTCAACATCTTCATGATTCTTATCAAACCAGGATGAACCAATATATAAGAAGCTTGATTGGGAACCACTAATCAGTGAAGAATAACCACGAAGTTGAATAAATCTCATAGGAGTTGTGAGTAAGAGATATCCCACTTTCTATCCAGATGATTCCAGATTAGCCTGTTCGGACATATGCAATATCTTCATGATTCTTATCAAACCAGGATGAACCACGATCTAAGAAGCTTTATTTGGAACCACTAATCAGTGGAGAATAACCAGGAAGTTGAATAAATCTCATAGTAGTTGTTAGTAAGAAAGATATCCCACTTTCTATCCAGATGATTCCAGATTAGCTTGTTCGAACATATGGCAATATCTTCATGATTCTTATCAAACCAGGATGAACCACAATCTAAAAGCTTTATTTGGAACCACTAATCAGTGGAGAATAACCAGGAAGTTGAATAAATCTCATAGGAGTTGTGAGTAGGAAGATATCCCACTTTCTATCCAGATGATTCCAGATTAGCCTCTTCGGACATATGTCAATAGCTTCATGATTCTTATCAAACCAGGATGAACCAATATGTAAGAAGCTTGATTGGGAACCACTAATCAGTGGAGAATAACCAGGAAGTTTAATAAATCTCATAGGAGTTGTGAGTAAGAAGATATCCTACTTTCTATCCAGATGATTCCAGATTAGCATGTTCGAACATATGCCATTATCTTCATGATTCTTATCAAACCAGGATGAACCACGATCTTGTGAGAATTGATAAGATATAAGAATCAAAGAGAGATTAAGTGCTGGAGAAATTAAGAACAAGAGAGATTAAGAGAGAAAGTGTGACGATTTGAAGAGAGAGAGAGAGAGACAAAGAGAGAAAATGTTTTCTTAGATTAATATGGTGTGTTACAATGTTACATAAATAGATCAGAGTGAACAATGAGACAAAGAGCATATAATAAACAATTGGAGACACTGATCAGAGGAGTCACTCTCGCCTGACCTAGGACAGTGACATCTCCTCTTCCCTTTCCTTCTTAGCACAGCATGTGATCTTTGTTTGACTTAGCCTCCAACGGGTCCAACAACTTGCTTGCACTTGTTTATATTATTCTGAACCTTGTGGAGAGTACTGGCGTGATATTTGAATCCTCCATACTCCATTGCTTGCCTTTCAAGATACTCTTGTACGGACAGACCTAAACCATCACTTCCACTTGATTCAATCATAACTCCTCTCATAGTCTCAACTCTTGATCTTTATTGCTTCATCTCAACACTCCCCCTCAAGCTTGACCATGTGGAACAAGTCAAGCTTGGAAGACCATGAAGCATTCCCTCATTAAAACCTTGATATGCAAAACCCAGTGGGACAAAAACACATCAAGGAAAGAGTAGAACACTTCATGGAAAGGGGATCACTGAGATGAGAGGTCCACAAGTCCAAGCTTTGAATGAATGAACTCGCAGACTTTAGAACTTGCAGCTTTGGTGAAGATGTCAGCTAGCTGGTCTTCACTTCTGGTGTAACATGGAAGGATGATCTTCTGCTCAACAGCTTGTCTCACCTTATGGCAATCAACTTCAATGTGTTTGGTTCTTTCATGGAAGACCGAGTTGCTGGCAATGTGTATAGCAGCCTGATTATCACAATGCATAGTGATTGGTGTTGCAGCTTCAATTCCCAAATCTTTCAGCAACCCCTTTATCCAAATCAACTCGCTTGTAAGCTTCCTCATGGCTCTATATTCAGCTTCAGCACTTGAACATGACACAACCTTTTGCTTCTTGCTTTTCCAAGTCACCAAGTTGCCTCCAATGAATGTGCAGTAACCAGTGGTTGATCTCCTATCAACTCTATCTCCTGCCCAATCAGCATCACAATAGCCTACAATCTCAGTATTCCTGTTGCATCCCATCCATACTCCTTGTCCTGGTGCCTCTCTCAGGTACCTTAGTATCCTCTCTACCATATTCCAATGGTGCATCTTTGGAGCTTGCATGTGTTGGCTTACTTGGTTGACTGCAAAACACACGTCTGGTCTGGTTATGGTGAGGTAAATGAGCTTTCCAACCATTCTTCTATAGTGCTTGACATCAGTGTATGGTTGATTATCAATCTCCCCCTCACGCATTACTTTGTACCCATATTCAAGTGGCGTCTTTGCAGCTCTTCCTCCTAGATCACCAGCCTCTTTTAGCAGATCCAATGTATACTTTCTTTGAGATAGAGATAGTCCTTCCTTGGATCTGCATATCTCAATGCTTAGGAAGTATTTGAGCTCTCCCAAATCCTTGATATCAAATGATGACTTGAGATATGCCTTGCAAGTATGCCCTCTTTATCACTGCCAGTGATGATGATATCATCCACATACACCAAGATCACAATGATTCCCTTCTTGCTGGTCAGTGTGAACAACGTGTGATCAGCCTGAGATTTCACAAAACCTCTTCCATTCAGCGTGGTGCTTAGTTTGTGATACCAGGCTCTAGGTGATTGCTTCAATCCATAGATGGCTTTCTTCAGTCTAAGGACATTTCCAGGCTTCACTAGATGCTCCAAACCAGGTGGTGGCTTCATGTATACTTCATCCTCCAGCTCACCTTGTAAGAAGGCATTCTTCACATCCATCTGCCATAGATCCCACTCTAGATTTACTGCTAAGGATAGGACTATCCTTATGGTGTGCAGCTTGGCTACTGGTGCAAATGTGTCTAGATAATCCTCTCCATAGGTCTGAGTGAAGCCTCTTGCTACCAACCTTGTCTTACGCCTCTCTACTGTACCATCAGCATTGTATTTGATTGTAAAGATCCATCTGCTTGTTACTGCCCTCTTGCCTTTGGGTAGCTCTGCTTCATACCATGTTTCATTGATGATCATGGCACTAGACTCACTGCCCACTGATTCTCTCCATTCAGCAAGTTCCATAGCTTCTTCATAGGATCTTGGAATGTACTCTTGATCCAACTCCCCCAATAAACACCACATGCTCTTGAGGATATTGAGCTAGAGAGCACACTGCTTGTATAGGATGTGCTACAGCTTGAGAGTTGAAGTAGACCCGGTTGTTCTTCCAGTTTGATGCTGGTTGTTTAATCCTAGAGCTTCTTCTTAGCTCTGGTTGGGTTGTGCCTTCTTCAGGTATCACTGATCCACTATTCTGCTGGCTTGAGCTCACCACTGTCTCCTCTTGAGTACTGTGATCTTGCTCCTCTTGCGCATGATGCTCAGCTTGATCATGACTTGCTGAAACATCCTCTTGATGTTGTTCGGCTTGATTGTCCCCCTCAGGATCAAGGTGAGTGATTTCTGTATCCCCATTATCACTTACTAATCCTGGTTGCACTGGTACTGTCTCTTGTACTTCAGGTATCCTCTCAATAGGTACACTGATGCCAAGACTCTCCATTACTCTTCTGAGACTATCAGCTCTATCTGAAGTAGGTGGGATAGATTCTCCAAATCTTCCCAATTCTTCCCATCATAGTAACTCCTAGATTCCATGAACTTGACATCTCGTGAGATTAAGACCCTCCTGGTCTCTGGTACATAACACTTGTAGCCTTTCTGGTGAGGAGAATACCCAATGAACACTGCCTTTGTGCTTCTTGCATCAAGCTTGTTCCTCTGCCCTCCTGGTACCAATACAAAACAGATACATCCAAACACCCGCATGTGATCCAGAGATGGCTTGCTCTTGTTGAGAACTTCATAAGGGGAGATGTCATTGAGAACTCTAGTTGGGGTTCTGTTGATCAGATGACAAGCAGAAACCACAGCATCACTCCAGAACCTCTTTGGAACACTCATGTCGAACATCATTGATCTAGCAACCTCCATAAGATGCCTGTTCTTCCTCTCAGCAACTCCATTTTGCTGAGGAGTATAAGGACAACTGGTCTGATGAATAATCCCTTGTTGAGATAAAAATTGCTTGAAAGCTCCACTTGTGTACTCTCCACCATTATCTGACCTGAGAATCTTCACCTTAGCACTGAAGTGGTTGGTGACATGAGAATGATAATTCTTGAAAGCTTCCAAGACTCTGTCCTTAGACTGGATCAGTGTTACCCAAGTGTACTTGGACTTCTCATCAATGAAGGTAACAAAGTACTTGTGATTCTCTCTGGACATACAAGGTGCAGTCCACACATCAGAGTGAACCAGGTCAAAACACTTCTCATAAATCGTGTTGGACCTTGGGAATACTGTCTTGCAATGCTTCCCCAAGATGCATGCTTCACACTCATCATTTTTAAACACCACTCCAGGAAGCATCAGATTGAGTGCTCTAGTGTGCGGATGCCCCAACCTAGCATGCCATATAGTGCTCTCAACCCCAGCAGATGTACTGACCAAGCAACATAAGGAAGATTCAGCTAGTTGAGTCTTTTGGAGATGATACAGCTCCTGATGGCTGTGACCTCTTCCAATAACCTGTCCTGTCTTTAAATCTTGAAACTCAACCTCATCTGGTCTGAAGACAACCTGACAACTCAGATCAACAGTAGCTCTCCTCACAGATAGCAGGTTAGATGTAAACTTAGGCATATATAAGGCAGTTGATTCCCTATCAAACAACCTAAGGTTCCCTATCCCTTCTATCTTCATCTTATCAACATTAGCTATCAGAACATTTCCAGTAGCAGGCTGGATATCACTAATCAAGTTCCTATCACTAATCATGTGATGACTAGCTTCTGAATCTATAATAATGGGTTAGAGTCAGGAGATGATATACCAGCCCTCTTGGATGAAATGAGGGATTGAGCAGCTTTGATGAATAGATCAAGGTCTCTTCTGGTTGCTGGGGCATCATGGTTTGTTGCGCCAGTCTCACTTCTCCACCATTCTCCTCTAGTGGTGTCACTACTGAGCGCTGAGTACATGGTTCTTCCATGAATCACTGGATGCTCAAACTCCTTGAGCTCATTTCCAATTGGTTGACTTCTAAGGAAACCAGCTTCTCCTAAGCATGGTATCTTTCCTTCTCTAAGGAAATAATTTATCAGGTTGTTGTAGGTTGAATCCAGGTGCAGTAGTAAGCTAAGAAACTTGTCCTGCTCATAAACAACTTGAAGACTCTCCCATATGATATTTTAGAGATTAGTAAGTGTATTAAGAGAATAGAGAAGAGAATCCTATTATTTCTAGAGATCTAGTGTAGTAATAGAGATTAGAGAAGAGATTAGAGAGATTAAGGAAGAGATTTGAGTATAAGAAAGACTAATCCGAGACAAAGAGACTAAGAACCATTCTTAAAATGTCTAAGAGACTTTCATTGCTTGCTTAACATTAATGAGAGAGTGTTTACAATATATATATGAAGAACTAATGAGGGTTTGCGACAAGGTAAAGTGGTCTGATCACTATTCAAAGCATGTAGAGTCAAGGAGAGGATGGCGCGCCTGGTTTGAATACTTGGACCACATTGCACACACGCTTGATGCCAAAGGTATCTTGACTAGATACCTTTGCCTTTACAGCCTGTCACAGCGCGCCTCCTTTATCTTCAAACGGTCACAAGCTCTCACACCAAACCCTTCTTCTAATAAAGAGTGTTTGGATCATCTATGCTCTCTTCTTCTCGATTTACCTTCATGCTTCAGTAACTATCTTTCTTACCACAGTAACTTTTCTTTTTACTGTAATAGTAACTTTCTCAACTTCAACCCCAAACTCTTTCTTCTCTTCTTCTTCATATTATAAACACTTCATCTCAACACTCCCCCTCAAGCTTGACCATGTAGAACAAGTCAAGCTTGGAATGCCATGAGATCTTCCTCATTAAAAACCTCACCAAGGAAAACCCATTGGGACAAAACCTTGATGAGGGAAAAAGAGTGAAGACCTCACAGCAAGGGGATCAGCTTCTCTTACTCAGATCAATGAGGCCCAGCCTGATGTGGATGGACTCCATTGTCTTCTGCCTCGCAGCCTTGGTGAACACATCAGCCAACTGATCCTCACTTCTGGTGTAACATGGCAAGATCACTCCAAGTACTATCATCTGTCTGACCTTGTGACAATCAACCTCTATGTGCTTGGTCCTCTCATGGAACACCGAGTTGGTTGCAATGTGGATAGCTGCTTGGTTATCACAATGCATAGTCATTGGTGTAGCTTGATCAATCTCTAAGTGCTTCAGAATCCCCTTGATCCACACAAGTTCATTGGTTAGCTTCAGCATGGCTCTATACTCGGCTTCAGCACTGGAACATGAGACCACCTTCTGCTTCTTACTCTTCCAAGTAACCAAGTTCCCACCAATGAAAGTGCAATAGCCAGTGGTTGATCTTCTATCAGCTCTATCTCCTGCCCAATCAGCATCACAATAGCCCACCACTTCTGTACTCTTGTTGCAACCCATCCAAACACCAAGACCTTGAGTTCCATTTAGATACATCAATAGCCTCTCCACCATTCTCCAATGGTGTTCTTTTGGGACTTGCATATGCTGGCTCACCTGATTCACAGCAAAACAAATGTCAGGCCGTGTAATGGTCAAGTAGATTAACTTACCTACAAGCTTTCTATAAAGCTTTGGATCATGGAATGGCTTGCTATCTTCAAGCTCCCCCTCACGTGGAACCTTATACCCATCCTCCATGGGCATCTTAGCTACTTTGCCTCCATATGCACCTGCATCTTTCAAAAGATCAAGTGTATATTTTCTTTGAGAGATGAATAACCCTTCCTTAGCTCTACACAACTCAATGCCAAGGAAGTATTTCATCTCTCCTAAGTCTTTAATCTCAAACACAGATTTGAGAAACTCCTTGGTTGCCTTGATACCTGCTTTGTCAGAGCCAGTGATGATAATGTCATCTACATACACAAGGATTACAATGATACCTGAAGGAGTAACAAGTGTGAACAGAGTGTGATCAAGTTCGGACTTCCTGAACCCTCTTCCATTCAATGTTGTGCTCAGTTTGTGATACCATGCTCTAGGAGATTGTTTGAGACCATAGATTGCCTTCTTTAGCTTCAACACATTTCCCTTCTTTACTAAGTGCTCAAGACCAGGAGGTGGTAGCATGTAGACTTCATCTTCTAGTTCTCCTTGTAGAAATGCATTCTTCACATCCATTTGCCAAAGATCCCATTCAAGATTCACTGCTAAAGATAGCACTATCCGAATGGTATGGAGCTTGGCAACTGGTGCAAATGTATCAATGTAGTCTTCTCCATAGGTTTGAGTAAACCCTCTTGCCACCAATCTTGTCTTGCGCCTATCTATCTTCCCATTTGGAAGATACTTGATTGTGAAGATCCATTTACTAGACACTGCTCTCTTTCCTTTTGGTAGTGCACTCTCATACCATGTGTCATTCTTGATCATGGCATCTGCCTCAGCATTAACTGAATCTCTCCACTCTTGTATTAGCATAGCTTCCTCATAGCTTCTTGGAACATAACTCTCATCCAAACTGACTTGAAAGGCACAATGCTCTTCCGGATAATGAGCAAATGAGCATACAGCTTGAGAAGGATGCTCCACAGCTTGGGCATTGTAGTACACTCTTGTGTTTACCCAACTGGAAGGATCCTTCCTTAGCCGTGTGCTTCTCCTTAGAACTGGTTCATCCTGCACTTGCACCTCTTCTTGTATACTTGCTTCCTCTTGCGCCTCATCACTACTAACTCTTTGTTCTTCTTGCTGACTTACTTCAGCTCCACCTTCTTGATCAGTGGCTTCCACACCTTGATCATGTGAGTCAGAGCTCTCTTCTTGACTCCTAGAACTCTCTTCCCCTCCTTGGTTAAGAGAGCTTGCTTCATTTCCCCCCTCATGGTCAAGGTGAGGGATCCGATCATCACTTGCCCTTGGTACACTTCTAGGTGCACTTCCTCCACCTTGCTGCTCTTGAGTCATGTTGATCCCAAGTTTCTCCAGCATAACTCTCAAGGTAGCAGCTCTATCTGATGTGAGATCTTTTAAATCTTCTTGGTTCTTCTCCTCATAGTACCCTCTTTCCTCAATAAACTTCACCTCCCGAGATACAGTCACTCTCCTAGTGTCTTGATCATAGCACTTGTATCCTTTCTGGCTTGTATCCAATAAACATTGCTTTTGTGCTTCTCGGTTGTAGCTTGTTTCTCATCTCTCCTGGTACCATCACATAGCACAAGCACCCAAAGACCTTCAAGTGATCCAGTACTGGCTTATACTTGTTTAGGACTTCAAATGGTGATTGCCCATGCAACACAAGAGTAGGAGTCCTGTTGATCAGATAACAAGCAGTAACTACAGCATCACTCCAAAACCTTTTAGGTACATTTGCTTGAAACATCAAGGATCTGGCGACTTCCATCAGGTGCCTATTCTTCCTTTCAGCAACACCATTTTGCTGAGGAGTGTAAGGACAGCTCGTTTGATGAAGTATCCCATGTTGTGATAGATGTTGCTTGAATGCTTGACTTGTGTACTCTCCTCCATTATCAGACCTGAAAATCTTAATCTTGGCTTGATAATGGTTAGTTACATAAGCTTGAAATTTTCTAAATGCATCAAGCACCCTATCTTTGGTTGGAATTAAGGTTAACCAGGTGTATTTGGATTTTTCATCAATGAAAGAGACATAATACTTCTGATTTTCCCTAGACAAGCATGGAGCAGTCCATACATCAGAATGAATAAGATCAAAACACTTTTCATAAACAGTAGACGATTTGGGAAAAACAGTTTTACAATGCTTGCCTAAAATACAAGCCTCACATTCATTATTCTCAAAAGAAACACCTGGCACCATCAGTTTTAAAGCCTTATTATGAGGGTGTCCTAGTCTAGCATGCCACAATGCATTCTTGCTTAGACTAGTAGAAACAGAAGAAAAAGAACAACTAAAATTTGCAATAGAAGTAAGATCTTGAAGCATGTATAACTCTCCCTTGGTTACTCCTTTGCCAAGCATCTTGCTACTTTTAATATCCTGAAATTTCACATCATTAGGACTGAAGATAACATTACAATTAAGATCAGTTGCACATCTCTTAACCGAAAGCAAGTTTGAAGTGAAATCAGGCATATAAAGAGCTTTTGACTCCTTATCAAACAGTTTAAGCATTCCTACTCCTCTAATAGGAATCTTATCACCATTAGCAATCATGACATTTCCACAAGCAGGCTCAATGTTTTTAATCAACTTAACATCACTAATCATGTGATGAGATGCACCAGAATCAATAATGAGAGGCCGAGATGCATGACAATGAGACTTAGCAAGATGAGCTAGAATGCTGGAAGGTTTGAATGGTTTGTATGCATGATCCGAGTAGTATGCATGATCAATGCTATCAATACCACACTCTTTGAGATGATTATGCATATCACAAGAGTTATCTATCAACCTATCAGTTCTAGCAATCAAGGAAGCACCATAAGAGTACCCAAAGGTGTTACCATTCTCCTTAAAGAGTTTGATGAGAGAGTCTAGGTCTGCCCTTGTCACATACTCACTGGTGTTGCTTGAACCACCAGTGTAAGCCACCAGAGACTTCCCATTGTCTATCTCACGCTTCTCACCATCTTGTGCCTTGCTTGTACCAGCTCCATTTTCTCCACTAGCTCCATCCGAGAGGTGTGCTCTTGCTTCTCTGTCCTTCATGAACTTAGCCGGCTTAAGGTGTGGGTTAAGGATCCAACACTGGCTTTTCTTGTGTCCTTGCTTCTTGCAATGGTCACAGTTCCCATTGAACTTCCTCTCCTCATACTTTCCATGCGCAGCTTTGTTTGCTTGTGGAGTCTCCTCTTGATCCGAGTGTGATGCTTGGTTAGCAAGAGAGAGTTCTCCCTTCTTTCCAAACAAACCGATAGACCCTTGTTCCTTTTGGATCCTAGCACACACTTCCTCAAGGTCTGGAAGAGTGTCTTCTCTCAATAGGTGCTGGATGAGACCACCATAGGCTGGATTCAAAGTCAGCAACAACCCAAAGACCTTATCCTGCTCGCGCCTCTTGTTTAACTCATCCGCATCAACTGTGCTTGGCCTAAGCATCTCCAACTCTGACCAGAGTGATCTGAACCTCCCAAGGTGTTTGGTGAACTCCATGTCTTCTTGAACAAGTACATTGATAGCTTGCTATACCTCAAACACCCGGCTTAAGTTGGAAGTGTTTCCATACACTTTCTTCAAAGTATCCCACAGCTCTTTGGCTGTCTCACAATAGCTGTATGCAACCAACAAACTCGGCTCCAAGGATGAATGGAGAGCTGATAGTACCATACAATCCTCTTGCTCCCATTTCTCAAGCGCATTGCCTGAACTCCCAGCTCCTTCTTCTCCTTGAGTGATCATCTTTGGAGCTTCACCCGGAGTAATATGCTTCCACAGCCCTTTGCTTCCCACAGCAGTCCTAACCATTCTAGACCAAACTAGGTAGTTGGTTCCCTTAAAAGTAACTGAGACCTTCATGTTCATGCTACCTTCCATCTCTAGCAACTTAACTCAGCAACTTGTAACAAAGACTTGATCTTTTACCTTGAACACAAACCGCTTGTAAAGACTTGAGCTTTGAGTTTGAATCTTCAAGAAAACCCTAAAGATCTTCCCTTGCAGCTCACGACAACACACCACAAAGACTTAACACCACTTCTGAACTTGGTAAACTTCAAACGACACCTTCTTGAAGCTGGATCTCCAAGATAAACACCAACAGACACCAACACTTGTTCTTCAAAGATCTAGCTTCCGGATTCTTCAAGAACACTCAAGAACACAAGTTGCTTTTTGCGCAACCTGGCTCTGATACCATATTATTTCTAGAGATCTAGTGTAGTAATAGAGATTAGAGAAGAGATTAGAGAGATTAAGGAAGAGATTTGAGTATAAGAAAGACTAATCCGAGACAAAGAGACTAAGAACCATTCTTAAAATGTCTAAGAGACTTTCATTGCTTGCTTAACATTAATGAGAGAGTGTTTACAATATATATATGAAGAACTAATGAGGGTTTGCGACAAGGTAAAGTGGTCTGATCACTATTCAAAGCATGTAGAGTCAAGGAGAGGATGGCGCGCCTGGTTTGAATACTTGGACCACATTGCACACACGCTTGATGCCAAAGGTATCTTGACTAGATACCTTTGCCTTTACAGCCTGTCACAGCGCGCCTCCTTTATCTTCAAACGGTCACAAGCTCTCACACCAAACCCTTCTTCTAATAAAGAGTGTTTGGATCATCTATGCTCTCTTCTTCTCGATTTACCTTCATGCTTCAGTAACTATCTTTCTTACCACTTTTCTTTTTACTGTAATAGTAACTTTCTCAACTTCAACCCCAAACTCTTTCTTCTCTTCTTCTTCATATTATAAGCACTTCATCTCAACAAATCCGAGAATAGAGAACAGAATAAGAGAGATTTGTATAAAGAACTATTTGAGAATCATGATGAACAAGAGAGAGAGTTGTGTAGAGAGATAAACTGTTGATTAATTATTATGAGAGATGAATACAAGATATATAAAGAGAGATTACAAAGGGTTTGCGCAGCTTAGATCACTATGCTAAGCATGTGGAGTCAAAGATAATACTAGGCTGAGGTTAATCACATGCTTGATTCCAAAGGTATCTTGACTAGATGCTGTTTACTTTACAGCATGTTCACAGCTGCGTATGGCGTGCCACTTCTCTTTCAAACGGTCACAAACCTCTTTTGAACTCAGCAAACCTTCCTTCTCAACCCAAGGCTCCCTCATTGCTTTCACTCGCCAAGTTACCTTACTGCACATCCCATTTACCTTTTACTGTGTGGTAACTTTATTTTTACCACACAGTAACTTTTCCCAAGTTACATTCTCCTTCTTCTCTTCTCTCATAATTCCTAATCTCTTCTCTCACTCCTTTCAACACTCCCCCTCAAGCTTTACCATGTGAAACAAGTAAAGCTTGGAAGGACCATAAGATCTCCGTCATTAAAAACCTCACCAAAGAAAACCCATTGGGACAAAACTTTGATGAGGGAAAAAGAGTAAAGATCTTATGATCAGGGGACTATTGGTTGGGTGAGAGATCAATGAGTCCTAACCTGATATGTATGGACTCCATTGTCTTCTGTCTCGCTGCCTTGGTAAACACATCTGCCAACTGATCTTCACTTCTAGTATAACATGGCAAGATTACTCCCAAGACTATCATCTGCCTTACCTTGTGACAATCCACTTCTATGTGCTTTGTCCTCTCATGGAACACTGAGTTTGTAGCAATGTGTATGGCAGCTTGGTTATCACAATGCATAGTCATTGGAGTAGCCTGATCAATCTCCAAGTGCTTTAGGATCCCTTTGATCCATACCAACTCATTGGTAAGCTTGAGCATAGCTCTGTATTCAGCTTCTGCACTAGAACATGATACCACCTTTTGCTTCTTACTCTTCCAAGTAACCATGTTGCCTCCAATGAAAGTACAATAGCCGGTTGTAGACCTTCTATCTGCTCTATCACCAGCCCAATCTGCATCACAATACCCTACTACCTCAGTGCTTTTGTTGCACCCCATCCATATTCCCAAACATTGAGTTCCATTCAGGTACATAAGAACTCTCTCAACCATACGCCAGTGATGTTCTTTTGGAGCTTGCATATGCTGACTGATTTGATTCACAGCAAAGCAAATGTCTGGTCTTGTAATGGTTAAGTATATCAGCTTTCCCACAAGCTTTCTATGCAGTTTTGGGTCATGGAAGGGCTTGCCATCTTCTATCTCCCCCTCACGTGGGACCTTGTACCCATCCTCCATAGGCATCTTAGCTGTTCTTCCTCCATATGCACCAGCCTCTTTGAGTAGATCGAGTGCATACTTCCTTTGGCATATGAACAACCCTTCCTTGGATCTACATAGCTCAATCCCAAGGAAGTATTTCATTTCTCCCAAATCCTTGATATCAAACACTGACTTCAGGAACTCTTTTGTAGACTTGATCCCTTCCTTGTCACTGCCTGTGATGATGATATCATCCACATATACAAGTAGAACAATGGTGCCTGAAGGAGAAGTGAGTGTGAAGAGTGTGTGATCCAGTTCTGACTTTCTGAATCCTCTTCCATTCAGAGTTGTGCTTAGCTTGTTGTACCATGCTCTTGGTGATTGTTTCAAGCCATAAATGGCTTTCTTTAGCCTAAGCACATTCCCTGGTTTCACCATTCCTTCAAGACCAGGAGGAGGTAACATATACACTTCATCTTCTAGTTCTCCTTGGAGAAAGCATTCTTTACATCCATTTGCCATAGATCCCACTCAAGATTGGTTGCAACTGATAGTACAATCCGAATGGTGTGAAGCTTGGCAACTGGTGCAAAGGTATCAATGTAGTCCTCTCCATAGGTCTGAGTGAATCCTCTAGCTACAAGTCTTGTCTTGCGCCTGTCTATCTTACCATTTGGTAAGTACTTGATGGTGAAGATCCACTTGCAAGATACAGCTCTCTTCCCTTTAGGTAGCTCACTTTCATACCATGTATCATTCTTGATCATGGCATCAGCTTCAGCATTGACTGAGTCTCTCCATTCTTGAATCAACATTGCTTCTTCATAGCTTCTTGGCACATAGCTCTCATCTAGACTGACCATGAACGAGCAGTGTTCTTCCGGGAACTCAGCAAATGAGCACACAGCTTGAGAGGGATGCTCCACAGCCTGGGCATTGTAGTACACTCTTGTGTTTACCCAGTTGGAAGCATTCCTCCTAACCCGTGTGCTTCTTCCTCAAGGGAACCTCTTCTTGAACTCCTCCATTAGTTTCTTCTTGTATCTGATCTTCATTGACTTGAACCTGGTCTTCCATTTCTTGTATCTGAACTTCTTCTCCAGCTTCATGACTTGTATTCTGATCTCTTCCTACTGATTCCTCTCCACTTTGAGCAGGACCATCTGAACTTTGATCTCCTAGACCTCCAGTTTCAGATTCTCTGCCCCCCTCATGCTCAAAGTGGGATGGTTCTTCAGCTTCAACTGTAGTAGGCTTTGGATGCCTACTCTGATCCTGGGTCACTCCAATCCCAAGGCCTTGTAGTATGTTTCTCAAACTAGCAGCTCGATCTGATGGTTGAGAAAGATCTTCAAGGTCTTCCCAATTCTTTCCATCATAATACCCTTTTCTTCTATGAATCTCACATCTCTAGACACCAAAACTCTTCTCCCATCTGGATCAAAGCACTTGTATCCCTTTTGTTCAGTAGAGTATCCAATGAACATAGCTTTAGTACTCCTTGCTTCCAACTTGTTTCTCATCTCACTCGGTACCAGCACATAGCATAAGCACCCAAATATCCTCAAGTGATCCACCACTGGTTTACTCTTGTTGAGAACCTCGAAAGGAGACTGATCCTCTAGTATCTTGGTTGGTAACCTGTTGATCAGATAACAAGCAGATAATACAGCATCACTCCAATACCTTTTGGGAACACTTGTATGGAACATCATGGACCGAGCAACCTCCATGAGATGTCTGTTCTTCCTCTCAGCAACTCCATTTTGTTGTGGAGTGTAAGGGCAGCTAGTTTGATGTAGAATCCCATGTTGAGCTAGGTGATCTTTGAACGCATTGCTAGTGTACTCCCCACCATTATCCGACCTGAAAATCTTAATCTTGGCATGATAATGGTTAGATACATAGCTTTGAAAATTTTTAAAAGCTTCTAGCACCCTATCTTTGGTTTTAATGAGAGTTATCCAGGTGTATTTGGATTTTTCATCAATGAAAGTGACATAATACTTGTAACTATCCCTAGATAAACAAGGAGCAGTCCACACATCCGAGTGAACAAGATCAAAACACTTCTCATAGATAGTAGTTGATCTTTGAAACACACTCTTACAATGTTTACCCAAAATACAAGCTTCACAATCATTATTCTTAAACATGACACCTGGAAACATTAAGCTCAAGGCTCTAACATGAGGATGACCTAGTCTAGCATGCCACAAATCATCCTTGCTTAAAGAAGAAACATAACTAAAAGAAACACAAGACTTTGAAATAGGTGCAAGATCTTCAAGCATATAAAGATCTCCTTTGGTGGCTCCTTGCCCAATCAACTCACTGCTCTCAATATCCTGAAACTTCACATCATTAGGACTAAAAATAACATTGCATTGAAGATCAGTGGTGCATCTCTTGACAGATAACAGGTTTGAAGTAAACTCAGGCATGAAAAATGCTTTAGAATCTCTATCAAACAACTTCAACCTACCAATGCCTTTTATGGGAATCCTATCACCATTTGCAATCATAACATGGCCATGAGCAGGTTCAATGTCTTTAATGAGAGTACTATCACTTATCATATGATGAGATGCACCAGAATCAATAATTAAAGGCTTATGCATGTTTCTAGCCATATTGGTCCTAGGAGAATGCTTCAAGGACTCTAATACTCCTCTCAATCTATTAGAGAGACTAGAAGCATTCGCAGCAGGATATGAGTTCTCAAACATGCCTAGCAACCTATCATGATCACAAGACATTTTATGAGCAGAATATGAGTAACCAAGGGTGTTTCCGAGAGTGTTACCAGACTCCTTAAGAGCCTTGATGAGTGCATCAATGTCAGACCTCCTGATCATCTCCTGATCCAAGCTTTTTCCACTTGAGTGATGAGAAGTTAGAGCTTTGCCTTCACTTTCACCCGCTTGATTACTTGGGCTAGCTCCGGATAAACTAGAACCAGTAACTTCAGCAGAAAGGTGAGCTTTAGCTTCCCTATCCTTGTTGAACTTGCTAGGCTTGAGATGTGGGTGAAGGATCCAACATTGACTCTTCTTATGACCCGGCTTCTTGCAGTGATCACAGCTCCCTTCAAACCTCTCACCATACTTTCTTCCTTCACCCTTGTAACCCGCCTTGTTAGCTTGAGCTTCCTCTGCTTGGTGAGCCATAGAAAGATCTCCCTTGCCATCAAACAAGCCGAGAGACCCTTCCTCTTTCTGAAGTTGAGCACAGACTTCCTCCATGGTGGGTAAGCTTGCCGACCTCAGTATGTGTTTGATGACATCCTTATAGCAAGGATCAAGTGTCATCATCAGTCCAAACACCTGATCCTGTTCCCTCCTCTCCATGAGAACCGCTTGATCACTTGTGCTTGGCCTTAAGCTCTCTAGTTCAGACCATAAAGATCTAAACTTCCCAATGTGTTTAGTTAGCTCCACTCCATCTTGCATCAAGGAAGTGATAGCTCTCTTCAACTCAAACACTCGGCTTAGGTTTGAGACATTTCCAAATGTCTTTTGGAGAGTCTCCCATAGGTGTTTGGGAGTCTCACAGTAGCTGTAAGATTCAAGCAAGTGAATCTCTAGTGATGCTTGAAGGACCGAGAGCACCATCAAGTCATCTTGAACCCACTTCTTGTCTTCAGCTAAAGCAAGCGCTTTTCCACCCTCACCATCTTCATCTTCTTTGGCCACTGGTTCTGGACCATCTCAGTGATGTGGTTCCACAACCCTAGCCTCCCAATAGCAGTCTTCACCAAGCGAGACCACAGCAAATAGTTTCCACCACCTTTTAAAGCAATCGGAACTGTAACCAGTTTGTTTCCACCCATCTTCTCTTGAACCGACTTGAATGAATCTCAAAGCTTCAATCTTGTAACTCAGCTGAAGAACCTCACGAACTAGACCTCAGGAACACAAGAACACAAGATAACCAGTACGCAAGACACCAACTTTATCACAAGAACCTTTGAATCCGCAAGAACACAAGAGAGAAAAGAAGTAGAAATGACTCGATCTCTTAATACCACAGCCAACCTGGCTCTGATACCATGATATTTTAGAGATTAGTAAGTGTATTAAGAGAATAGAGAAGAGAATCCGAGAATAGAGAACAGAATAAGAGAGATTTGTATAAAGAACTATTTGAGAATCATGATGAACAAGAGAGAGAGTTGTGTAGAGAGATAAACTCTTGATTAATTATTATGAGAGATGAATACAGGATATATAAAGAGAGATTACAAAGGGTTTGCGCAGCTTAGATCACTATGCTAAGCATGTGGAGTCAAAGATAATACTAGGCTGAGGTTAATCACATGCTTGATGCCAAAGGTATCTTGACTAGATGCTGTTTACTTTACAGCCTGTTCACAGCTGCATATGGCGCGCCACTTCTCTTCAAACGGTCACAAACCTCTTTTGAACTCAGCAAACCTTCCTTCTCAACCCAAGGCTCCCTCATTGCTTTCACTCGCCAAGTTACCTTACTGCACATCCCATTTACCTTTTACTGTGTGGTAACTTTATTTTTACCACACAGTAACTTTTCCCAAGTTACATTCTCCTTCTTCTCTTCTCTCATAATTCCTAATCTCTTCTCTCACTCCTTTCAACACCATAAACTTCCATAGCCAACCTGAAGAGTCTCCCATAGGTTCCTGGCGGTTTGAATGTGAGAGTGTGCCTTCAAGATTGGTGTAGACAGAGAGTTGTGTATGATTCCAAGTGTTTGCTGGTCTTCTTGAACCCACTTGTGGTCACGCCTCATGCGTGTGAGCTTGATATCCTCTTGAGTCATCTTCTTTGAAGTTCCAGCCTTCATGATGTGGCTGTCCCAAAGTCCATGACTCCCCAAGGTGAATCTGGCCACTCTTGACCATTATCAAATAATTAGACCCCTCTAGAGTTACTGGAATAGAAATCTCTGATTTTTCCATCATGAACAGCTGAATAACATCAAGAACAGCTAGTATCCAGTGAAAGAGATTTCAAAGATATTATCAAAGTGAGAATAAGAAATTTAGAGAAGAATTGGATGAACTTTGCTATTTTTGCCAAAATCTGGAAAAGAGAATGAAGAACACACCAAGAACAGTATGAACTTTGCCAAAAATAGAAATAAAAACACAGAGATTTGCGGAAGAAAGAAAGGTTTCAAGAGCTTGATGCTCTGATACCATGTGAGAATTGATAAGATATAAGAATCAAAGAGAGATTAAGTGCTTGAGATATTAAGAACAAGAGAGATTAAGAGAGAAAGTGTGACGATTTGAAGAGAGAGAGAGACAAAGAGAGAAAATGTTTTCTTAGATTAATATGGTGTGTTACAATGTTACATAAATAGATCAGAGTGAACAATGAGACAAAGAGCATATTATAAACAATTGGAGACACTGATCAGAGGAGTCACTCTCGCCTGACCTAGGACAGTGACATCTCCTCTTCCCTTTCCTTCTTAGCACAGCATGTGATCTTTGTTTGACTTAGCCTCCAAAGGCTCCAACAACTTGCTTGCACTTGTTTATATTATTCTGAACCTTGTGGAGAGTACTGGCGTGATATTTGAATCCTCCATACTCCATTGCTTGCCTTTCAAGACACTCTTGTACGGAAAGACCTAAACCATCACTTCCACTTGATTCAATCATAACTCCTCTCATAGTCTCAACTCTTGATCTTTATTGCTTCATTTTAACAGATCTAAGAAGCTTTATTTGGAACCACTATTCAGTGGAGAATAACCAGGAAGTTAAATAAATCTCATAGGAGTTGTGAGTAAGAAGATATCCCACTTTCTATCCAGATGATTCCAGATTAGCCTGTTCGGACATATGGCAATATCTTCATGATTCTTATCAAACCAGGATGAACCACGATCTAAGAAGCTTTATTTGGAACCACTAATCAGTGGAGAATAACCAGGAAGTCGAATAAATCTCATAAGTGTTGTGAGCAAGAAGATATCCCACCTTCTATCCAGATGATTCTAGATTTTCCTGTTCGGACATATGCCATTATCTTCATGATTCTTATCAAACCAGGATGAACCACGATCTAAGAAGCTTTATTTGGAACCACTAATCAGTGGAGAATAACCAGGAAGTTGAATAAATCTCATAGGAGTTGTGAGTAAGAAGATATCCCACTTTCTATCCAGATGATTCCAGATTAGCCTGTTCGGACATATGGCAATATCTTCATGATTCTTATCAAACCAGGATGAACCACGATCTAAGAAGCTTTATTTGGAACCACTAATCAGTGGAGAATAACCAGGAAGTTGAATAAATCTCATAGGAGTTGTGAGTAAGAAGATATCCCACTTTCTATCCAGATGATTCCAGATTAGCCTGTTCGGACATATGCAATATCTTCATGATTCTTATCAAACCAGGATGAACCACGATCTAAGAAGCTTTATTTGGAACCACTAATCAGTGGAGAATAACCAGGAAGTTGAATAAATCTCATAGGAGTTGTGAGTAAGAAGATATCCCACCTTCTATCCAGATGATTCCAGATTAGCCTGTTCGGACATATGCCATTATCTTCATGATTCTTATCAAACCAGGATGAACCACGATCTAAGAAGCTTTATTTGGAACCACTAATCAGTGGAGAATAACCAGGAAGTTGAATAAATCTCATAGGAGTTGTGAGTAAGAAGATATCCCACTTTCTATCCAGATGATTCCAGATTAGCCTGTTCGGACATATGGCAATATCTTCATGATTCTTATCAAACCAGGATGAACCACGATCTAAGAAGCTTTATTTGGAACCACTAATCAGTGGAGAATAACCAGGAAGTTGAATAAATCTCATAGGAGTTGTGAGTAAGAAGATATCCCACTTTCTATCCAGATGATTCCAGATTAGCCTGTTCGGACATATGGCAATATCTTCATGATTCTTATCAAACCAGGATGAACCATATCTAAGAAGCTTTATTGGGAACCACTAATCAGTGGAGAATAACCAGGAAGTTGAATAAATCTCATAGGAGTTGTGAGTAAGAAGAGATCCCACTTTCTATCCAGATGATTCCAGATTAGCCTGTTCGGACATATGGCAATATCTTCATGATTCTTATCAAACCAGGATGAACCACGATCTAAGAAGCTTTATTTGGAACCACTAATCAGTGGAGAATAACCAGGAAGTTGAATAAATCTCATAGGAGTTGTGAGTAAGAAGATATCCCACTTTCTATCCAGATGATTCCAGATTAGCCTGTTCGGACATATGCCAATATCTTCATGATTCTTATCAAACCAGGATGAACCACGATCTAAGAAGCTTTATTTGGAACCACTAATCAGTGGAGAATAACCAGGAAGTTGAATAAATCTCATAGGAGTTGTGAGTAAGAAGATATCCCACTTTCTATCCAGATGATTCCAGATTAGCCTGTTCGGACATATGGCAATATCTTCATGATTCTTATCAAACCAGGATGAACCACGATCTAAGAAGCTTTATTTGGAACCACTAATCAGTGGAGAATAACCAGGAAGTTGAATAAATCTCATAGGAGTTGTGAGTAAGAAGATATCCCACTTTCTATCCAGATGATTCCAGATTAGCCTGTTCGGACATATGCCAATATCTTCATGATTCTTATCAAACCAGGATGAACCACGATCTAAGAAGCTTTATTTGGAACCACTAATCAGTGGAGAATAACCAGGAAGTTGAATAAATCTCATAAGTGTTGTGAGTAAGAAGATATCCCACCTTCTATCCAGATGATTCCAGATTAGCCTGTTCGGACATATGCCATTATCTTCATGATTCTTATCAAACCAGGATGAACCACGATCTAAGAAGCTTTATTTGGAACCACTAATCAGTGGAGAATAACCAGGAAGTTGAATAAATCTCATAAGAGTTGTGAGTAAGAAGATATCCCACTTTCTATCCAGATGATTCCAGATTAGCCTGTTCGGACATATGCCAATATCTTCATGATTCTTATCAAACCAGGATGAACCACGATCTAAGAAGCTTTATTTGGAACCACTAATCAGTGGAGAATAACCAGGAAGTTGAATAAATCTCATAGGAGTTGTGAGTAAGAAGATATCCCACTTTCTATCCAGATGATTCCAGATTAGCCTGTTCGGACATATGGCAATATCTTCATGATTCTTATCAAACCAGGATGAACCACGATCTAAGAAGCTTTATTTGGAACCACTAATCAGTGGAGAATAACCAGGAAGTTGAATAAATCTCATAAGAGTTGTGAGTAAGAAGATATCCCACTTTCTATCCAGATGATTCCAGATTAGCCTGTTCGGACATATGCAATATCTTCATGATTCTTATCAAACCAGGATGAACCACGATCTAAGAAGCTTTATTTGGAACCACTAATCAGTGGAGAATAACCAGGAAGTTGAATAAATCTCATAGGAGTTGTGAGTAAGAAGATATCCCACTTTCTATCCAGATGATTCCAGATTAGCCTGTTCGGACATATGGCAATATCTTCATGATTCTTATCAAACCAGGATGAACCACGATCTAAGAAGCTTTATTTGGAACCACTAATCAGTGGAGAATAACCAGGAAGTTGAATAAATCTCATAGGAGTTGTGAGTAAGAAGATATCCCACTTTCTATCCAGATGATTCCAGATTAGCCTGTTCGGACATATGGCCATATCTTCATGATTCTTATCAAACCAGGATGAACCACGATCTAAGAAGCTTTATTTGGAACCACTAATCAGTGGAGAATAACCAGGAAGTTGAATAAATCTCATAGGAGTTGTGAGTAAGAAGATATCCCACTTTCTATCCAGATGATTCCAGATTAGCCTGTTCGGACATATGGCAATATCTTCATGATTCTTATCAAACCAGGATGAACCACGATCTAAGAAGCTTTATTTGGAACCACTAATCAGTGGAGAATAACCAGGAAGTTGAATAAATCTCATAGGAGTTGTGAGTAAGAAGATATCCCACTTTCTATCCAGATGATTCCAGATTAGCCTGTTCGGACATATGGCAATATCTTCATGATTCTTATCAAACCAGGATGAACCACGATCTAAGAAGCTTTATTTGGAACCACTAATCAGTGGAGAATAACCAGGAAGTTGAATAAATCTCATAAGTGTTGTGAGCAAGAAGATATCCCACTTTCTATCCAGATGATTCCAGATTAGCCTGTTCGGACATATGCCATTATCTTCATGATTCTTATCAAACCAGGATGAACCACGATCTAAGAAGCTTTATTTGGAACCACTAATCAGTGGAGAATAACCAGGAAGTTGAATAAATCTCATAGGAGTTGTGAGTAAGAAGATATCCCACTTTCTATCCAGATGATTCCAGATTAGCCTGTTCGGACATATGGCAATATCTTCATGATTCTTATCAAACCAGGATGAACCACGATCTAAGAAGCTTTATTTGGAACCACTAATCAGTGGAGAATAACCAGGAAGTTGAATAAATCTCATAGGAGTTGTGAGTAAGAAGATATCCCACTTTCTATCCAGATGATTCCAGATTAGCCTGTTCGGACATATGCCATTATCTTCATGATTCTTATCAAACCAGGATGAACCACGATCTAAGAAGCTTTATTTGGAACCACTAATCAGTGGAGAATAACCAGGAAGTTGAATAAATCTCATAGGAGTTGTGAGTAAGAAGATATCCCACTTTCTATCCAGATGATTCCAGATTAGCCTGTTCGGACATATGGCAATATCTTCATGATTCTTATCAAACCAGGATGAACCACGATCTAAGAAGCTTTATTTGGAACCACTAATCAGTGGAGAATAACCAGGAAGTTGAATAAATCTCATAGAGTTGTGAGTAAGAAGATATCCCACTTTCTATCCAGATGATTCCAGATTAGCCTGTTCGGACATATGGCAATATCTTCATGATTCTTATCAAACCAGGATGAACCACGATCTAAGAAGCTTTATTTGGAACCACTAATCAGTGGAGAATAACCAGGAAGTTGAATAAATCTCATAGGTGTTGTGAGCAAGAAGATATCCCACTTTCTATCCAGATGATTCCAGATTAGCCTGTTCGGACATATGCCATATCTTCATGATTCTTATCAAACCAGGATGAACCCACGATCTAAGAAGCTTTATTTGGAACCACTAATCAGTGGAGAATAACCAGGAAGTTGAATAAATCTCATAGGAGTTGTGAGTAAGAAGATATCCCACTTT
>NW_026616255.1:0-27735 GCF_000801105.2 Raphanus sativus | reverse complement strand
AATGGAGAAGATCTCGGGAACCAGTTGGTGACGATCAAGCGGGACCTGAGGCTATTTAAAGAGAAAGCAAGTCAAGAAAGGAGGCTATTCGATCCAGATCCGATTCAACCCATATTCTATTCGATACTCTAAATACATTCTTATCTTTGTAACATTCTCATTATCTTGGTAATCACCAAAGATCATCTTTTGTAATCACACTTTTATCAAAATCATCAATACAATCAAAATTCATTCAACAAGTTATTACGGGATTCAGCCCGCGTAATCTTTCCCTAACCTTTCCTAAATCTTAAAAACCTGATCTAAAATCTAGGTGTGAGTTTAATCCCTCACAATTGGCGCCGTCTGTGGGGAAGAAACAATCGAATCCCTTACTCTAACTTGAGGATGAATCCTACCGATCAGACCACAAATCCGTCTGACCTTAACCTCCCGATTCAGAGCGATGGCTCACTAAACGACGGAGGCTCCAGTCTCATAACCACAGAGCCTCGACGTGGCGACCACCGATCTGGGCAACAGCTTCCGGCTGGCGCTCGAACGAGCCAAACTACAACCAGGGTTACTAACCCGAGATCATCATGTGGAACCACCTCCGGGCTCCCGATCACCGAGAATCCTCAGCAGCAAGCCATTCCGAATCAAACGGAGGCTCAGCTCTCTGAGATTCGCCAGATGATGATGCAGTTAGTAGATAAAGCTCAGGAAAGTGAGCGTAGGATGCATCAGCTGACTGTTCGTCAGCAACGATTCGAAGAGATAACTAGATCTCTAAACGCAACAACCCAACCACCGCAACGTCAAGCTCCGGGGGTCGTTTTCCATGATCGATTAACCGATCCGTCATTTCCCCGAGGACGTTTAAACTTTTCCCCAGATAGCACTGTTCTGGAAGGACGTGGATCTGCCTTCCAGACACCTCATACTGGGACAGCTCCCGTGTTTAATCCACCTAACACCAGTGCTATGGGAAGTAACATAGCGACAACCAGTTCCACACCCAATCAGGTTACTGACAGGAGCACTCGCTTACCTCCTCCGCCGCCTGATCTTAGGTCCGGAGCAGGAATACCCTTCCCATCTGGGGGCAGAGCGTCAGCTTTGGTTTATCAAACCAGAAGCTCAATCCCGAATGGGGACGGTTATCAAAGGATAGATTCCGATAACCCAAGAGCTGGTGAGCGACTTAGCCCACCAACCGCATGGGAGGACGAGCCAACTCGATTCCGTCAGGAACCTGCCCGTCGGGTACCTGCTAACGACCCAAACGTCCTTCCCTTAGAGGGACCTGAAGCTATCCGTAGATATATGGAAAGAACTCACGCCGCTCTCCAAAAATTGGGAGCTCAAGTCCATAAAGCTACGAGCCCAGCTCCCGAAATCGATAGCTTGATCGAGGAAACCCGTGGAACTCCATTCACGGACAGAATTGCCAGCTCTTACATAAGGGATACCCGAAAGATCAGAATTCCCGAATATGATGGGACATCTGACCCAAAAGCCTATTTGAGAGCCTTCCGATTAGCTATCGTGAAAGTCCATTTCACACAGGAAGAATGTGAAGCAGGTTATTGCAGAACATTCGCCGAAAACTTGGTCGGAACAGCCCTTGAGTGGTTCTCCGGTCTCGAGCCAGCCTCGATAGATAGTTTCGATCAATTAACTAGTGCCTTTATGAAGCAGTACTCGACCCATATCCTGAAGCAAGCCTCTGAGGCCGATCTTTGGAAGGTCAGACAAGGAATAGGGGACTCATTACGAGTCTACATCGAAAAATTCAGGGCAGTAAGAACTAAGCTCTCGAATCCTAACGACCTAGTTGCCATCGAGGCTCTTAGGAGAGGTATGTTCTATAAATCGAAGTTCTGGTCGGAGCTAACACTCAATACTCCTCCAACTATCGACGATGCTCTCCATAAAGCCACCAGATACATTACTCTGGAGGAGGAGACAGCTGCACTGGATAAACTCCACAAGAAACCTCAGAATCACTCGAAAGGTGAATCCTCTGAGACTAAGGGACCTCATAAAAAGGGTAACCCCCGAAATAATCAGACTCAGGGAGAACATTCCTACGCAATCGAGGAAGACAAGGAAGAAAAACCTGTCGCAGCAGCAAACAAAACTCCCTGGTCAAAAGGCTTTGATAAAAGCAAACGTTGCTCTTATCACGATCGCGAAGGGCACTCAACCGAGGAATGTTGGGACCTCCAACGACAGCTGGCAGCTAAATTCGCAGCCGGAGAAATAAAGGGCGTGGACCTTAAAAAGCCACCACCTTATCAGAAAAGAGGTTCCAGAGACACCTCCCCGAAACGCGAGAGGTCACCTGAGAAGGAGACCGATTCGCCACCTCCAGCTCCCAAGAAAAGAGTCGACATGATTCTTGGGAAATTCCCCCAAGGAAAAAGTTTACAAGTCGAAGCTCTCTTGAGCAAACCGTCCCCTCAATCGAGCCCCGACTCGAGGGTGGACTGTATCCTTGGAGGATCAGACATATGTCAAGACTCCGTCAATTCCATTAAGAATCACGTGCGGAAGGCTGTGTCTAACACTGGACCTAAGCCTCCTAACCCTGAATCCAATACTAAGATTTCTTTCTGGGAGAGCGAGACCTCAAACCTTGACAGACCTCACGATGATGCGTTGATTGTCACCCTGAACATCGCAGGATACGAGGTCCCTAAGCTCATGATAGACACAGGAAGCTCTGTCGACCTCATTTTCTATAACACCCTAAAAGGGATGGAAATAGACGACTACGAAATTATTGGCCAAAAAGCTAACCTCGTAGGCTTCTCCGGAGAAACAGCTACCTCATTGGGAACTATCAAGCTCCCAGTCATAGCTGGCGGAATAATGAAAATGACCAACTTAGTAGTCATCGACAGACCTTCCCCGTTCCATGCGATCCTGGGAAGACCCTGGATTCACAAAATGAAGGCAGTAGCCTCAACGTATCATCAATGCGTAAAATTCCCAACACCCGAAGGGATAGCTACCATACACGGTAGCCAGAAGATATCCAGGATCTGCTATTTGGGAGGATTCGAAATCCTCAAAAAATCCCCCCAATAGCAATTACAGATCCAGGAGGGTCGCGAAATGCAACAAAATATCGAGGTCCCCCCAGAACCTCACTGAAAAAGTTTGCATTGATGACTCAGATCCTGAAAGACAGGTGAGCATCGGATCCGAGCTACCTCCTGAAACAAAAAAGGAGCTCATTGATTTCTGAAAAGCAATGTCAAAACCTTTGCATGGTCCACCAGCGACATGAAAGGCATAGATCCGAACGTCACCACCCATAAGCTAAAAGTAGACCCTACTTTCAAACCGATCAAACAAAAGCGTCGCAAGCTAGGCCTCGAGAAGGCTCAAGCTGTTAACGACGAAGTTGACCGACTTACGAAAGCTGGGTCCATTCGAGAGTACACTACCCCGACTGGTTAGCTAACCCAGTAGTGGTAAAGAAGAAAAACGGGAAATGGAGAATCTGTGTAGACTTCACAGACCTGAACAAAGCTTGTCCTAAAGACAGCTTCCCGTTACCTCACATCGACCGCCTGGTTGAAGCAACAGCTGGCCATCGACTCCTATCCTTTATGGATGCCTTCTCAGGGTACAACCAAATCATGATGGATCCTGACGACCAGGAGAAAACTGCATTCATAACCGAACGAGGAACCTATTGTTACAAGGTTATGCCATTCGGATTAAAGAATGCAGGAGCTACCTACCAGAGGCTAGTAAATAAGATGTTTGCTGGGCAACTTGGAAAAACCATGGAGGTCTATATTGACGATATGCTAGTCAAATCCTCAGCTGGAGAAGACCATATCGCCCATTTAAGAGAATGCTTCGATATCCTTAACAAGTACGATATGAAGCTCAATCCCACTAAATGTACCTTCGGGGTACCCTCGGGCGAGTTCCTAGGCTACCTCGTAACCGAAAGAGGCATTGAAGCCAACCCGCAGCAGATAGCAACCTTCCTAGAAATGCCGTCACCTAGGACAACCAGAGAGGTACAGAGATTAACTGGACGAATCGCGGCATTAAATCGATTCATATCCAAGTCCACCGATAAGTGTCTCCCATTCTACAAGCTTCTAAGAAATAATAAGAAGTTCTTATGGGACGAGAAATGCGAGGAAGCCTTCAAGCAATTTAAAGCTTACCTCTCCGAACCTCCGATCCTATCTAAACCAGTAGTAGGAGAGCCATTGTACCTGTACCTCGCTGTATCGACTACTGCAGTTAGCGGCGTTCTGGTACGAGAGGAACAAAACGAACAAAGACCTGTCTATTACACCAGTAAGAGTTTGATAGATGCCGAAACAAGGTACCCTGCAATGGAAAAACTAGCCCTAGCAGTCGTAACAGCTGCTAGAAAGTTGCGACCTTACTTCCAATCGCATTCAATCGTCGTATTGACCTCACAACCATTACGAATGATATTGCACAGCCCTAGCCAGTCAGGGCGATTGGCCAAATGGGCCATAGAGCTCAGTGAATACGATATTGAGTATAGACCTCGAGCAGCAACGAAAGCTCAGGTCCTCGCCGACTTTATCATTGAACTAGCATCCGAGCAATTAGACTCCGAAATGGAATCTCCGAAGTGGAGCCTGTATGTCGACGGAGCCTCGTCAAAACAGGGCTCCGGCGTCGGCCTAAGGTTAACTTCTTCAGCAGGAGAAACCATTGAGCAGTCATATAGGCTCGGATTCAGTGCCTCAAACAACAAAGCTGAATATGAAGCATTAATCGCAGGGTTGAAACTCTCCCTAAGTCTCGGAATTCGAGAGCTAAACACTTATAGTGATTCACAGCTAGTAGCTAGCCAGTTTCACGGAGAATATGAAACGAGGGACGAAAGAATGGGGGCATATCTCGAAGTCGTTCAGAACCTCACTAGACAGTTCGACAAATTCGAGCTAACAAGGATCCCACGAGGAGAGAACTCCTCAGCAGATACGTTGGCTGCTTTAGCTTCCACGTCAGACCCCCTCGTAAAACGGATCATACCCGTAGAAGGAATCGAAAAACCAAGCATCGACATAGCTACTAAAGCTGAGAAAGAGAGCAAACTAACGGAGCAAGCCGAGGATACCTGCCCTGAAACGGTAGCTACCCAAGTTTTCACAACATTCTGGTTCCCAAAAACCAGAATATGCAGCCCTAAAAAGCATACCTCCGGGAACACAATCCAAATCACGGAAGGTATTCCTCGAAATTCAGACTCCCTGGAGCCTGATCTCAAGAATTCCCCCGGGGGCACCAACTCAGACCCACTCGTCTGCAGAGTTAAAACCAGAAGCCGTTCAGCTCTCCAAAATTCATCTGGAGGTATTCCTCGGAATTCAGACTCCCTGGAGCCCAATCCTACCAATACCTCCGGGGGCACCACGACACCAGGTCCCGAACAGGAACCTCCCTCGTCTCTTCATAACAAAGTTGTAGGGAGAGAGGATTGGAGAATTCCAATCACGCAATACATCCTGGAAGGAAAGACTCCACCCAATAAATGGGAGGCTCGAAAGCTCAAAGCATTAAGCGCGAGATATTGCGTAACTGAATCTGTCATCCTCAAACGAAGCATTTCCGGACCTTACCTAAAATGCGTCCATGGCCTCGTTGCTATGAGACTCATGAAGGAAATGCACGATGCTCCTGCGGGAACCACTCTGGAGGAAGAGCTCTAGCCATCAGAATCAAAAGACAAGGATATTTCTGGCCTACCATTATTGCAGACTGTGAGGCCTATTTCTCTTCATGCCAGAGGCCTCCGCCGGCCAACTCTGTACGTCCAAATCCCGCAGCTAATGATTCAGCTCCTAAACTGAAACAGCCCGATCTAATCGAGGAAAACGGGACCGAGCTCTGATTTGCATACAGAACTATCAGCAAGCAATGGCACGACAGTACAATTCAAAGGTCAGGCTCTCGACAGTTCGCTGTAGGTGACCAGTACTTAGGAAAAAGTTTTCGAAGGAACCAAGGAACCAGATGCGGGAAGTTAGGAACCAACTTGGAAGGTCGCCTACCAAATCATCCACGTGGTACGACCTGGCGGTTTACAAGCTCCGAAAGGTGCGAACCTGGGTACCTGAAATCAGATCGTGGAACGCCACGAATCTTAAGAGATATTATCATTAGGTACCTAAAATTCCTGAACTACGTTAGGCTTGATCCCTTGACTGGGTACGTAGGCAACTCCGTCATGAGTGCAGCCCCAACCTCATTTCAACACTTCGTTCACCACAATCAAAGGGGGCATATGTCTGATTAAAATCACATAGCCCCGCAGCAAACAATGATCATTATAATACAGCAATTGTATGATTACTATGATACCATGTATCCAATTATCAATAAAGCAATTATTCTCGATATCTCAATTCTTTAACAACACAGGTCCCTGCAAACACGGACCTAGGGTCCTAAAATCCTTCTGATTAGCTCAGGTCTCTACGAACCTGGACCTAAGGTCTTAAAATTCTTAACAATCTTGAAGGTCATGAAATCCTTCAAAAGAAATCAAAATTTATAAACCACTAAAGGTCTTAAAATCCTTCAAGCAATATCAGGTCTCGACGAACCTGGACCTAAGGTCTTAAAATCCTTATCAAATCTCCAAGGTCTTAAAATCCTTATCAAATCTCCAAGGTCTTAAAATCCTCATCAAATCACAAAGGTCTTAAAATCCTTATCAAACCTCAGAAGGTCTTAAAATCCTAAGCAAGTCTCAATGGGTCTTAAAATCCCACAAACGAATTCAGGTTCCCAAGAACACCCACCTAAGGTGTCCGAGTTGAACTCAGGTTCCTAAAAACCTTAAGCTAACCTCGATACTTCAGGAACCCCTCTTAAGGGGCCAAAAACGATCCAAGTCTCCAAGACTTACCGCGAAATCAGGGACCTAATTCGGAGGATTCACTAAACCTCTTAATTAGTAACCAAAGCACAGTCTATATCGAAACTCTTAACCAAATTCGAGTTCATCCAAAAATGACTAAGTCAAATCGAAAAACTTAAAATAAAACCGAAAACCAAGTCTTGATAGATAAAAGGTTTAAAGGCCTCCTCAGGCCGACGAAGGTTCAAAAGACCTTAACAGAAACAAAGGTTTAAAAGCCTCCTCAGGCTATAAGTCTTAAAACAAAAGAAATCAAAGCCCATTGGGCGGAAATCCTAAGAAAACATGAAAGAGCCTCAGCTCTTAAACTTCCTTGTCATCCGAGCTCTTCTCAGCTCCCTTACCAGCTGGATCTTCCTCCTCAGGAACCTCCTCCTCCATCTCCTTGTCGCTACCTCCAAAGGCGGCTTCGACTGGGGCTGAGTAAGAACCCATCAATCCCAAATTAGAACCGAACTCTCCAGAAAAGGAGAGATTAAACATATTAACCTCAAAAGTACCTGAGCTCTCAGAGAGTTGGGGAAGAGGGAGCTTGCCGATCGAGAAATCCGAGACCTGAGCCTTCTCGTATGCCGCAACAGCCTCTGGCATTATTGCCACCAAGCGATCATACTCGTCTTGAGTACTCTTAATCTCGCCGTCCAGCATGTCTTTCAGGAGCTCGGTGTTGGCTTGAATCTCTTGAGCATGAACCAGGAGATCGACTTCGTCCTTCTTCTTGGAGAACTTCTCCTTGACAACAACCAGAAATTTGTTGTAGGCATCAGCTACCTCCTTCTTTCCTCTCCGGACGGCTAGCCTGACCTCAGCTTCCTTGTTCTTCTGGCTGCTCTGAGATGAGGCAATCAGCTCCTTGACTTGATACTCGGCTATCTTCCGAGCAGCATCCAAATCCCCAATCTTCCTATTTTTCACCTGGAGGTCAATCAGCTGGCTCTCGATCGTCCCTTGCTGAGCATCACACTTGGAGCCAAGTCTCTTTACCTCAGCTTGGAGATCCGAGATCAGAGCCCGAGTCTGATTGAGCTCAGTCTTGTTGGCCTTGACCAGTTCAGTGACCTGGGCTAATTCCTCAGCACTGGGGGCATTGTGTACAGCGTCCTCAAATTTGAACTGAGCCCTGTTGATAGCGCCAGCCAGCTACAGAAAACAGAAAACGGTTCAGCAAAAATCTTCCAAAGAAAAAGCTAAAAGTTGAAATAGACTTCATACCTGACCCATGTGATGGGCAATATCAACGTACTCATCCTTGTGCGTGAGATTGGAGATCGAGGGGAGGGAACACCCGGGACTCTTCATATGCCTCATCAGAGTAGCCAAACCCCACGAATCATCCAAAACCGATCCAGGCTTCGAATGAGCAAAGTTCCAGCCAACGGTTCCTCCTCTAGAGGAGGAGGAGGAAGACCTCGAAGGTCTGTCAACCTGGTCAGTTCGGGACCTCTTGTTCCTCGGGGGCTCAAACTCCGGAGGATCCCTCACCATTTGAGGATCAGCTTCAGTCATCGGGACCTCGGAGGGAAGGCCAACTTCCTGAACTTTAGGCTCCGAAGAGCCAACACCTTTAGCAGGGGCAGAGCCTCCTTCGTCAAGAGCCTCCTTCACAGAGTCAAGGAAGGATCCTCCCTGGTTCTTGTCACTCCCTCTAGAGGAGCTGGCAGCCTTGGTTGATCTACCCCTGGAACAGAAGGAAGGTTGAATAGGCATCTTCTGTGATTGAGTCTTCTCGGAAGTACTTGCTCCGGAGCAAACTTCGAAAACTGAATCACCCTCAGAAACTAAATCATGAAAAAGATTCATTAATCACATGAGACAAATTCAGATAGTAAAAATCATGAATTAAGAATAGAAGGTTACCTTCTAAACCAGCAACCGTCACTGAATCAGGGAAGGACGTCTGGTATCGTTCAGGAAACCTAGCTGATCCAACTCTCGAAGTGGTGTAAGCTACCCAAGTGTTAGGGCTATGCTGTAGCTTCCTGTAGAGAGCTCTAGTGAGTTTACTAGACAACTTGACAGGATCTTTGAATTCTGCAAAAAGAGTCAAAAGACAATTAGCACAACATGATAAACAAAGATAAACATGCGAACATATTCCTAAAATCCTAACCGGAAATATCAGACCATGATTTCCTGAGGTCACGGCCTACAGGAACCGTCAAGGGGTCAATCTTGACATAAAAGTACTTCTTGCGCCAGTCATCGTCACTGGCCGAGAACTTGAATACGCCTAGCCCTGGACGACAGGGGAGATAGTAGGTACCGCTCCCGCCATCCTTGGAAGTGCTCTCCTTTATCGAGAAGAGACTCATTAGCTCAGTTAGCCCTACGATAACCCCTTCCTCCTTGGCTCTAGTGATGAACCCGTTTATCACTCGGATGACTGACGGGCAAAGTTGAGGAAGGGCTAGCTGGTAATGATCTAAGAGATCCAGCAAAAGGGTGGGAAGAGGAAATCTAAGGTGGCACTTGGAGATATATTTCTCATGAACGCAGAACCAACCCTCCGGAACGGTCTCGGGGGTCTCATCTTCAGCACAAGCTCTAACTAGATCGCTCTTGCCGTGAGCTTGAACGGCAAGATTGACGACGTCCTGACCCTTCAAGAGGGAAGGAAAGTGAGGACCAGAGGAGGCGCTCTTGCCGCCTTTCTTCTTCATCCTCTTGACTCTTGCTCCGATCGAGTCCTTAACCTTCTTCTTTTTGGCTTCCGTCATCTTCTCACCAGCTTCCCGTTTGACCTTCATAATACGGGCGCCGGAGGCTGAGATCTGAACTTCGCCGGAACCTTCTTTTCGACTCATGATAGTGAAAGGAAAGGAAAATAGGAAGCAAAAGAAGAGAATCGATCTAAGGCGGAATCTCAGAGAGAAGTTCAAGATGAAGAACTAGATTGATCAAGAAGCGGATAAAAAATAATAACGAGAAGCAGTAAAATAAAGGAAAGAGGTGAATTACCTTGGAAACCGTCGAGAGGCGTGGAGGAAGTGGAGAGACAAGCAGTTAATTCTCTCAGCTTTATATCCCATCACGTCTCGAAAATCGGAAATCAAATTTCAAACTCGCTTTAATCTAAGCCGTCGATTTAATTAAAGAAAGATTACAGCCGTCCGATTGAGCGAGAATATATATGGTTGAGATAGCCAATAATCATTATCTCAACCACAAGATCTAGGTTGGGCGGCTAGGTCTAGCTCTCGAGAATAACGAAACCTAATCTCAAGAGCTGAGGGCAACTGTTGGGCCCGAATATGGCCCGGTAGCTGATTACCAAATAATAAAAGATGACGACGGGCCGCGACAGGCCCATCACAAGTTCAATGCCTAAAGAGAGCTAAGCTAGAGCTGGAGGCTGAAAGCTAAGGATTCTAACCAACGAGGTCACGACGAAGAGGAAGCTCACGTCATAACAAGAAGAAGCGCAGGACCCGGTCAAGGGGAAGCTGTTGCGGATTCCACCTCAAGCGGAAGCTGTTGCGGATTCCACCTCAACCGGAGAAGATCTCGGAGATCAGTTGAAGACAACCTAAAGAAGTCCAAGGCTATTTAAAGAGAAGGTCGAGGACTAAAAGAGGATCCGACTTTACTCATATTTCACTCAACATTCATCAAAACATTCTCATTGTAAATTCTTATAATCTTTGTATTCATCAAAGATCACCTTTTGTAACCATCCTTTTTCCATTATATCAATACAAATCGAAGTTCATTCAACAAGTTATTACGGGATTCAGCCCACGTTATCTTTCCCTAACCTTTCCTAAACCTTAAAACCTGATCTAAAATCTAGGTGTGAGTTTAATCCCTCACAAGTAAGAAGATATCCCCTTTCTATCCAGATGATTCCAGATTAGTCTGTTCGGACATATGGCAATATCTTCATGATTCTTATCAAACCAGGATGAACCACGATCTAAGAAGCTTTAATTGGAAACAATAATCAGTGGAGAATAACCAAGAAGTTGATAAATCTCAAAGGAGTTGTGAGTAAGAAGACATCCCACTTTCAATCTAGATGATTCCAGATTAGCCTGTTCGGACATATGGTGATATCTTCATTATTCTTATCAAACCAGGATGAACCAATATGTAAGAAGCTTGATTTGGAACCACTAATCAGTGGAGAATAACCAGGAAGTTGAATAAATCTCATAGGAGTTGTGAGTAAGAAGATATCCCACTTTCTATCCAGGTGATTCCAGATTAGCCTGTTCGGACATATGGCAATATCTTCATGATTCTTATCAAACCAGGATGAACCACGATCTAAGAAGCTTTATTTGGAACCACTAATCAGTGGAGAATAACCAGGAAGTTGAATAAATCTCATAAGTGTTGTGAGTAAGAAGATATCCCACCTTCTATCCAGATGATTCCAGATTAGCCTGTTCGGACATATGCCATTATCTTCATGATTCTTATCAAACCAGGATGAACCACGATCTAAAAAGCTTTATTTGGAACCACTAATCAGTGGAGAATAACCAGGAAGTTGAATAAATCTCATAGGAGTTGTGATTAAGAAGATATCCCACTTTCTATCCAGATGATTCCAGATTAGCCTGTTCGGACATATGGCAATATCTTCATGATTCTTATCAAACCAGGATGAACCACGATCTAAGAAGCTTTATTGGGAACCACTAATCAGTGGAGAATAACCAGGAAGTTGAATAAATCTCATAGGAGTTGTGAGTAAGAAGATATCCCACTTTCTATCCAGATGATTCCAGATTAGCCTGTTCGGACATATGGCAATATCTTCATGATTCTTATCAAACCAGGATGAACCACGATCTAAGAAGCTTTATTTGGAACCACTAATCAGTGGAGAATAACCAGGAAGTTGAATAAATCTCATAAATGTTGTGAGCAAGAAGATATCCCACCTTCTATCCAGATGATTCCAGATTAGCCTGTTCGGACATATGGCATTATCTTCATGATTCTTATCAAACCAGGATGAACCACGATCTAAGAAGCTTTATTTGGAACCACTAATCAGTGGAGAATAACCAGGAAGTTGAATAAATCTCATAGGAGTTGTGAGTAAGAAGATATCCCACTTTCTATCCAGATGATTCCAGATTAGCCTGTTCGGACATATGCCATTATCTTCATGATTCTTATCAAACCAGGATGAACCACGATCTAAGAAGCTTTATTTGGAACCACTAATCAGTGGAGAATAACCAGGAAGTTGAATAAATCTCATAGGAGTTGTGAGTAAGAAGATATCCCACTTTCTATCCAGATGATTCCAGATTAGCCTGTTCGGACATATGGCAATATCTTCATGATTCTTATCAAACCAGGATGAACCACGATCTAAGAAGCTTTATTTGGAACCACTAATCAGTGGAGAATAACCAGGAAGTTGAATAAATCTCATAGGAGTTGTGAGTAAGAAGATATCCCACTTTCTATCCAGATGATTCCAGATTAGCCTGTTCGGACATATGGCAATATCTTCATGATTCTTATCAAACCAGGATGAACCACGATCTAAGAAGCTTTATTTGGAACCACTAATCAGTGGAGAATAACCAGGAAGTTGAATAAATCTCATAGGAGTTGTGAGTAAGAAGATATCCCACTTTCTATCCAGATGATTCCAGATTAGCCTGTTCGGACATATGGCAATATCTTCATGATTCTTATCAAACCAGGATGAACCACGATCTAAGAAGCTTTATTTGGAACCACTAATCAGTGGAGAATAACCAGGAAGTTGAATAAATCTCATAGGAGTTGTGAGTAAGAAGATATCCCACTTTCTATCCAGATGATTCCAGATTAGCCTGTTCGGACATATGGCAATATCTTCATGATTCTTATCAAACCAGGATGAACCACGATCTAAGAAGCTTTATTTGGAACCACTAATCAGTGGAGAATAACCAGGAAGTTGAATAAATCTCATAGGAGTTGTGAGTAAGAAGATATCCCACTTTCTATCCAGATGATTCCAGATTAGCCTGTTCGGACATATGCCATTATCTTCATGATTCTTATCAAACCAGGATGAACCACGATCTAAGAAGCTTTATTTGGAACCACTAATCAGTGGAGAATAACCAGGAAGTTGAATAAATCTCATAGGAGTTGTGAGTAAGAAGATATCCCACTTTCTATCCAGATGATTCCAGATTAGCCTGTTCGGACATATGGCAATATCTTCATGATTCTTATCAAACCAGGATGAACCACGATCTAAGAAGCTTTATTTGGAACCACTAATCAGTGGAGAATAACCAGGAAGTTGAATAAATCTCATAGGAGTTGTGAGTAAGAAGATATCCCACTTTCTATCCAGATGATTCCAGATTAGCCTGTTCGGACATATGGCAATATCTTCATGATTCTTATCAAACCAGGATGAACCACGATCTAAGAAGCTTTATTTGGAACCACTAATCAGTGGAGAATAACCAGGAAGTTGAATAAATCTCATAGGAGTTGTGAGCAAGAAGATATCCCACTTTCTATCCAGATGATTCCAGATTAGCCTGTTCGGACATATGCCATTATCTTCATGATTCTTATCAAACCAGGATGAACCACGATCTAAGAAGCTTTATTTGGAACCACTAATCAGTGGAGAATAACCAGGAAGTTGAATAAATCTCATAGGAGTTGTGAGTAAGAAGATATCCCACTTTCTATCCAGATGATTCCAGATTAGCCTGTTCGGACATATGGCAATATCTTCATGATTCTTATCAAACCAGGATGAACCACGATCTAAGAAGCTTTATTTGGAACCACTAATCAGTGGAGAATAACCAGGAAGTTGAATAAATCTCATAGGAGTTGTGAGTAAGAAGATATCCCACTTTCTATCCAGATGATTCCAGATTAGCCTGTTCGGACATATGGCAATATCTTCATGATTCTTATCAAACCAGGATGAACCACGATCTAAGAAGCTTTATTTGGAACCACTAATCAGTGGAGAATAACCAGGAAGTTGAATAAATCTCATAAGTTGTGAGTAAGAAGATATCCCACCTTCTATCCAGATGATTCCAGATTAGCCTGTTCGGACATATGCCATTATCTTCATGATTCTTATCAAACCAGGATGAACCACGATCTAAGAAGCTTTATTTGGAACCACTAATCAGTGGAGAATAACCAGGAAGTTGAATAAATCTCATAGGAGTTGTGATTAAGAAGATATCCCACTTTCTATCCAGATGATTCCAGATTAGCCTGTTCGGACATATGGCAATATCTTCATGATTCTTATCAAACCAGGATGAACCAATATCTAAGAAGCTTGATTGGAAACCACTAATCAGTGGAGAATAACCAGGAAGTTGAATAAATCTCATAGGAGTTGTGAGTAAGAAGATATCCCACTTTCTATCCAGATGATTCCAGATTAGCCTGTTCGGACATATGGCAATATCTTCATGATTCTTATCAAACCAGGATGAACCACGATCTAAGAAGCTTTATTTGGAACCACTAATCAGTGGAGAATAACCAGGAAGTTGAATAAATCTCATAGGAGTTGTGAGTAAGAAGATATCCCACTTTTTATCTAGATGATTCCAGATTAGCCTGTTCGGACATATGGCAATATCTTCATTATTCTTATCAAACCAGGATGAACCACGATCTTAGAAGCTTTATTTGGAACCACTAACCAGTGGAGAATAACCAGGAAGTTGAATAAATCTCATAAATGTTGTGAGCAAGAAGATATCCCACCTTCTATCCAGATGATTCCATATTGGCCTGTTCGGACATATGGCAATATCTTCATGATTCTTATCAAAACAGAATGTTTTGAGATGAGATGATTATATTGAGTGAGAAGAAGGGTTGAAGATATTTGGAGAAGTCACTATTACAGTAACTTTTATTTACCACAGTAAATAAAAGTTACCATGCAGTAAGAGTAAAAAGAAGTTACCCGGCTACTATGGAGAGATGGTGAAAGGTTTAGGATGAAAGGGAAGGTCAGCACAGTGATCAGACCGTTACTAAGAAAGGAAGAAGGGGCGCACAGCTCATACAGCTTTGGACAGGCTGTAAAGGTCCAAAGCATGTGAACCATCTCAGCCATACATTTCAAACTAGCCAGCCTTTCTCTTGTTGACTACACATGCTTTGTATAGTTTTTTCTTTTGCGCAAACCCTTAGTCTCTCTATCTATATAAGTGTAATCTCAGATCATTAATAAGATTAAGCAAGTTATGTCTCTCTCTCTCTCTAGACTTGGTTACTATTCACTATTAAATCTAAGAATCATTTCTTGACATTTCAGTCTCTTAATCTCTTTCAATCTTTCTTAATCTTCATAAACACTCAGATTATATAAAATAATATGGTATCAGAGCCAGGTTAAAGGCAATCTGAGTTCGTGTGAACTCTTTGGTGATTCCTTAGTGAAGATCCAAAGAGAAACTTGGTGTTCTTGGTGTTCTTGCTGCTGTTCTTCAAAGTTCTTTCTTTCCGGGTTATTTGAAGATCCTCAAGCTTAAAACTTGATCTCTCCGGTTCGTTGAAGCTAGAGAAGTGTGTTGTCTACGTTCGTGGTGTGAAGACTCAAGCTCAAGATCAGTTCCAGTCAGTACAAGCTAAGTTTACTCGGTTCAAGGTTGATATCTTTGAAGAAGGTACAATCGGGTAGCTAGGGGTGGAAAGTTGTTTGCTTTAGTCTTTGGCGGTTCAAGTTTGTGTCTTTAGCAAGATATAAACTTGTGTGGTGTTTGTGAAAGCTTAGTGTGTGAAGAGTAAGAACACTAGGGTGGTTGTTGGTTAAGACATGGAAGGAAGTATGCATATGAAAGTTGCGGTTGTGTTCAAGGGAACCAACTATCTTGTGTGGTCTCGGATGGTGAGAACCACAGTGGGTTGCAAGGGTTTGTGGAGTCATATCACCAAGGGTGAAGCTCCAAAGCTCGGGGAACTAAAGAAAGACAAGGAAGAAGTCTCAAGTGATGATGTAGAGAAGTGGGAGCACGAGGACATGCTTGTGATGTCAGTCTTGCACGCTTCATTGGAACCAGCTATCTTGGATGCTTATAGCTACTATGAGTCAGCTAAGGAGCTATGGGATACCTTGAAAAAGGTTTATGGGAACACTTCAAACATCAGTAGAGTCTTTGAAGTGAAGAATGCGATCAATGGTCTTACACAAGAAGACATGGAGTTCACTAAACATCTCGGAAGGTTTAGGACTCTATGGTCCAAACTAGAGATGCTAAGGCCGACCACTACAGATGCTGAGGAGCCTAACAAGAGGAGGGAACAAGACAAGGTCTTCGGATTGTTGTTAACACTGAACCCGTCATACAATGGTCTCATCCAGCACATGTTAAGAGATGATGATCTTCCTGACTTGGAGGAAGTGTGCTCTCGGATTCAAAAGGAGCAGGGCTTCATTGGCTTGTTTGGGAAGAAGGGATAACTATCTTTGGCGAATCATGCCTCTCAAGGTGAGCATGGAGAAGTCCCACAAGCCAACAAAGCAACACAAGGGAAGTATGAGAAGTTCAATGGGAGTTGTGATCATTGTAAGAAGCATGGACACAAGAAGAGTAACTGCTGGATTCTCCATCCACACTTGAAGCCGGCTAAGTTCATGAAAGATAGAGAAGCAAGGGCTCACATGTCTGATGGTTCAAGTGGACGATCGAGTGGAGCTGGTACTAGCAAAGGTCAGGAAGTGACAATGCAGGATACTGGTGGTGATGGCAAGTCCCTGGTGGCTTATTCTGGTGCTCCTATCATCCTCAACAACCCTTGTGATGATTACATCAAGAAATCCGACCTTGATGCAATCATAAAACACTTCAAGGATCATGGTAACTTTGGTAATAACCTTGGGTATTCTTTTGGTGCTAGGATGGTAGATAATCTTGTGGAAATGAGCAGCATTGATAGTATGGTTGATAGATTAAAGAATATTCATCATGGTGTTTCTAGTCTTGCTAGGACTGATCATATTCATTCTTTCAAGCCATCTAGTATTCTTGCCCTCATTACTAAGTCTTGTGCATCAAAACCATTGATAGTTGATTATGGTGCATCTCATCACATGATAAGTGACACTAGGTTGATTAAGAACATTCTCCCTCATTCTGGTCATGTGATGATTGCTAATGGTGATAGGATTCCTATTAAAGGAATAGGAAGTCTCAAGCTGTTTGATAAAGAGTCTCAAGCTCTTTATATGCCTGATTTTGCTTCAAATCTTTTATCTGTTAAGAAATGTGCTACTGATTTGCAATGTAATGTTATCTTTAGCTCTGATGATGTGAAGTTTCAGGATATTAAAAGCAGCAAGATGATTGGAAAAGGAGTGACCAAGGGTGACTTGTATTTACTTGAAGATCTTGCTCCTGTTTCCAACTATAGCTGCTCGTTTACTACTGTTTCTGCTTCTGGTCTGAGTAAAAATGCATTGTGGCATGCTAGACTAGGACACCCTCATAATAAGGCTTTTAAACTGATGTTGCCAGGTGTTTCTTTTGAGAATAATGATTGTGAAGCTTGTATTTTAGGCAAGCATTGTAAAACTGTTTTTCCAAACTCTTCTACTGTTTATGAGAAATGTTTTGATCTTATTCATTCTGATGTTTGGACTGCTCCTTGCTTGTGTAGAGATTCTCATAAGTATTATGTCTCTTTCATTGATGAAAAATCCAAATACACCTGGCTAACACTTATTCCAACCAAAGATAGGGTGCTTGATGCATTTAAAAATTTTCAAGCTTATGTGACTAACCAATATCATGCCAAGATCAAAATTCTCAGGTCTGATAATGGTGGAGAATACACTGGACATGCTTTCAAGCAACACCTATCTTCCCATGGAAACTTGCATCAAACAAGTTGTCCCTATACACCACAACAGAATGGTGTAGCTAAGAGGAAAAATCGACACCTCATGGAGGTGGCAAGGACTATGATGCTTCAGTCTAAGGTGCCTAAGAGATTTTGGAGTGATGCTGTGGTCACAGCTTGTTACTTGATCAACCGGACTCCTACACTAGTCTTGAAAGGGCAAGCTCCATTTGAGGTATTGAACCAATACAAACCTACCTTGGAGCATATGAGAGTGTTTGGATGTTTGTGTTATGTGATGGTGCCTAGTGAGATGAGAAACAAGCTGGAAGCTAGAAGTAAGAAGGCAATGTTTGTGGGATATTCCCACACACAAAAGGGATACAAGTGCTATGATCCTGATATAAGAAGAGTATCAGTATCAAGAGAAGTGAAGTTCATAGAAGAAAGAGGTTACTATGAGGAGCAGAATCAGGAAGATTTGAAGGATCTTACCTCGGATAGAGCTTCTACATTGAGAACCATCTTAGAGGGACTTGGAATTAACATGTCCCAGGATCAGTCTCCTAGAACTACAACAAGAACACCACCAAGAGATCAAGCAGTGGATCAGTCGGCTCCCAATCTTGATCATGTGGGGGGAGAGAGTTCAAGTGGAGAAGAGAGCATGGGCAGTTCTCATGATCAAGGTGTGGTAGCTAGTGATGGAGCTGAAGAGAGTCAGCCAACAACTAGTGAAGTGGGTGAGGAAGCAACTGGTGATAGTGGGCAGGACAGTATACAAGACCAAGAGCAAGGCGAGCCACCACAAGAGGCTTCATCACCAGTCTTGAGAAGGAGCACTAGAGTTAGGAGGGATGCTTCCAACTGGGTAAACACAAGAGTGTACTACAATGCCCAGGCTGTGGAGCACCCTTCTCAAGCTGTATGTTCCTTTGCTCAATATCCAGAAGAACATTGTGCTTTTCAAGTGAGTTTGGATGAGAGTTATGTTCCAAGAAGCTATGAAGAGGCAATGCTTATACAAGAATGGAGAGACTCGGTCAATGCTGAAGCAGATGCTATGATCAAGAATGATACATGGTATGAGAGTGCTTTGCCAAAAGGAAAGAGGGCTGTATCTAGTAGATGGATCTTTACAATCAAGTATCTTCCAAATGGAAAGATAGATAGGCGCAAGACAAGATTGGTGGCAAGAGGGTTCACTCAAACATATGGAGAAGACTACATTGATACATTTGCACCAGTGGCTAAGCTCCATACAATCCGAGTGGTCTTATCATTGGCAGTGAACCTTGAATGGGATCTTTGGCAAATGGATGTCAAGAATGCTTTTCTACAAGGAGAGCTGGAAGATGAAGTGTACATGCTACCACCTCCTGGTCTTGAGCATCTTGTGAAGAAGGGAAATGTCTTGAGGCTAAAGAAGGCAATCTATGGCCTCAAGCAATCTCCTAGAGCTTGGTACCACAAACTGAGCACAACCTTGAATGGTAGAGGTTTCAGGAAGTCAGAACTTGATCATACTCTCTTTACATTGGTTACACCCTCAGGTATCATTGTAATCCTTGTATATGTTGATGATATTATCATCACTGGCTCTGATAAAACAGGTATCAAGGCAACTAAGGAGTTTCTTAAATCTGTTTTTGATATCAAAGAATTAGGAGAGATGAAATACTTCCTTGGTATTGAGTTGTGTAGAGCTAAGGAAGGATTGTTTATCTCTCAAAGGAAATATACACTTGATCTATTGAAAGATGCAGGTGCATATGGAGGCAAGGTGGCTAAGATGCCCATGGAGGATGGGTACAAGGTTCCACGTGAGGGGGAGCTTGAAGACAGCAAGCTCTTCCATGATCCAAAGCTTTATAGAAAGCTTGTTGGTAAGTTAATCTACTTGATAATCACTCGGCCTGATATATGTTTTGCGGTGAACCAGGTAAGCAAGCATATGCAAGCTCCAAAAGAACACCATTGGAGAATGGTGGAGAGGCTGCTGATGTACCTGAATGGGACTCAAGGTCTGGGTGTATGGCTGGGGTGCAACAAGAGTACAGAAGTGGTGGGCTACTGTGATGCTGATTGGGCAGGAGATAGGGCCGATAGAAGATCAACCACTGGCTATTGCACATTCATTGGTGGGAACTGTTGACATGAAGAAATAAAAGAGGTGATATGGTGTTAACATGAAGCTATGAGAAGAAAGAAGAAGAGAAGTGTATGGCGCGCCAATGGAGAGTTTGAATAAACTACATGAGTGCCTTGCAAGTCAAGTAAGGACTTGGTTTAATTAAGAGAAGGATTTAAATATCTGAAGTAAGGAGGATGTCGACAAAGAGGAAGAGAGCGTTGAGAATGGTCACGGGTTCACTAAGGAAGATCAGAGCAGTGAGGACCGTTAGGGTTTGTGGGACACTCTTACTGTGACTGTGAGACTACCAAGAAGTTGTGGGACACTCTCTACAAGGTTTATGGGAATGTCTCCAACCTCACCAAGGTCTTTGAAGTAAAGAAAGCCCTCAATGGTCTCAGTCAAGGAGATGTGGAGTTTCAGCCCCACTTTGGCAAGTTCAGGTCTCTTTGGGCAGAGCTGGAGATATTAAGACCCCACACTGTGGACAATGATATCCTCCTAGCCAGGCGTGAAGAAGATAAAGTCTTTGGGATGCTGCTCACACTCAACTCATCTTATGGTGGCCTTATCAAGCATATCCTAAGGGCGGATAAGCTCCCTGACTTAGATGATGTTTGTGCTCAAATCCAGAAGGAAGAAGGGTCAGTGAGCCTATTTGGAAGCAAGGGAGACTTGAGCATGGCTCACCAGGCTGAGGAAGTGGTCGCCAACAAAGCTGCTTACAAACATGAGGATAGGAAGTCCTTGATCTGTGACCACTGCAAGAAGAAGGGTCATCTCAAAGACAAGTGCTGGATCCTACATCCCCATCTGAAGCCAAACAAGTTCAAGGAGACAAGAACTCAGTACCAGGATGCAAGAGCCAACTTCTCAGCTGATGGAGTTGAGCCTGCAACTCCAAACTCAGTCTGCTCCAACAACAACCATGGTGGAGGAAGCGCAATGGCTTCAACATCAGTGTACAACACACCAAGGACCAACATAGATGAGCTCCTCAAGAAGTCTGACTTGGAAGCTCTCATCAAGGCCCTAAAAGAATCGGGTATCTCTAGAACCCTTGGGATCTCTCTTAATGCTTCTCACACTGCTGGTGATGTTTTAAATGTTTTAAAATCAGCTAAACCTTTGATAATTGACTCTGGTGCTTCTCATCACATGATTAGTGATTTGAACCTGATTAAAAACATTGAACCAGTGATAGGAAATGTGATGATAGCTAATGGTGATAAAATCCCAATAAAAGGTGTAGGAGATCTTAGGCTGTTTGATAAAGACTCTAAAGCTTTTTACATGCCCACCTTTGCCTCAAACTTGCTATCTGTTAAGAGAGTCACTACTGATTTAAATTGTCAAGTTACTTTCACTCCTAACAGTGTGTCTTTTCAGGATATTGATTCTAGTAAGTTGCTTGGAAAAGGTGTCACCAAGGGGGACTTGTACTTGCTTGAGGACATAAGACCAGCTTCTGATTTATCTAGTGCTTTTGTTTCTGTCTCTGAATTCCCTAAAGATGTAATGTGGCATGCTAGATTAGGTCATCCTCACTCGCATGCTTTGAACATCCTGTTGCCTAGTATTAATTTTAAAAGTGATTGTGAAGCTTGTATCTTAGGGAAACATTGTAGAAATATATTTCCTAAATCCAAGACTATCTATGAAAATTGCTTTGATTTAATACATTCTGATGTGTGGACTGCCCCATGTGCATCTAGAGAACAGCATAAGTATTTTGTGACATTCATAGATGAAAAATCCAAGTATACTTGGATCACATTGTTGCAATCTAAAGATAGGGTGCTAGAAGCTTTTAAAAATTTCCAAAACTATATTATTAACCATTTCAATGTCAAGATTAAAATTCTTAGATCAGATAATGGTGGTGAATATACTAGCTCATGGGATTATACAGCAAACTAGTTGTCCTTACACTCCCCAACAAAATGGTGTAGCTGAAAGGAAGAATATACATCTTATGGAGGTGGCCCGGAGTATCATGTTTCACGCCAATGTCCCTAAAAGATTTTGGGGAGATGCAGTTGTCACTGCCACTTACCTAATCAACCGCACACCTACAAGAGTTCTTCTTAACTCCACACCATATGAGGTACTGAATAAAACCAAACCATCTATAGATCACTTACGGGTGTTTGGGTGTGTGTGTTTTGTTTTTGTTCCAGGAGAGCTAAGAAACAAGCTAGAAGCTAAGAGCACAAAGGCTATGTTCATTGGCTACTCTACACACCAGAAAGGATACAAGTGCTATGTTCCAGAGAGAAGAAGAGTCCTAGTATCAAAGGATGTTAAGTTCCTGGAATCAAAAGGATATTATGCTGAGAGGAGTTGGGAAGAGCTAAAGAATCTATCTCAATCTGCCTCGGACAGAGCTAATAACCTTAAAGTTATTATGGAAAGGCTTGGCATCAGTCTATCAAACTCACCAGCCCCGGTCAGAGAGGTTCCAACACAAGCTGTAGAAGAAACAGTGGCAGATGTTGAGATCACTCATCTTGATCATGAAGGGGGTGATAGAACTGAGCAGCAGCCTACGCAAGCTCAACCTGAAGAAAGCTCAGTATCTCATGATCAAGATGAGAGATCAGGAGCTGAGGTGCAGATGGGAGAGCCAAGTGGAATCAATGATGAGGCTGAACCTGAGCTGATACATCCTAGAAGGAGTACAAGAGTCAGGAAACCAGCTTCTGATTGGAGTAAAACAAGAGTATACTTCAATGCTGAGGCTGTAGCACATCCCATTAGTGCACTGTGCTCACTAGCTCACTACGCAGCAGAGCATCAAGCCTTCATCGCCGAAGTGGATCAAGAATGGATTCCAAAGACATATGAGGAAGCCATGCAAGATGAGGAGTGGGGAGCATCTGTTGGAGATGAGATGGGAGCTATGGAAAAGAATGGAACATACTTTGAAAGTGAGCTTCCCAAAGGAAAGAAAGCAGTGACAAGCCGGCTTCTCTTCACAATCAAGTATGGAGCCAATGGAAAGCCAGAGAGGAAGAAAACCAGACTGGTGGCAAGAGGCTACACTCAAGTTTATGGTGAAGATTACTTGGATACATTTGCACCAGTGGCAAAACTGCACACCATAAGAATTCTACTCTCACTTGCGGTCAACTTGGAGTGGGACTTGTGGCAAATGGATGTGAAGAATGCATTTCTTCAAGGAGAGTTAGATGATGAAGTATACATGAGACCTCCTCCTGGCCTTGAAGACATGGTGAAACCAGGAAATGTGCTTAGACTCAGGAAGGCCATCTATGGATTGAAACAATCTCCAAGAGCATGGTACCACAAGCTAAGCTCAACATTGATTGGAAGAGGCTTTGTGAAGTCCCAAGCAGACCATTCTCTCTTCACTCTCACCAGCAAGGAAGGTATCATAGTCATACTGGTATATGTTGATGACATAATCATCACTGGTAGCAACAAGGAAGGTATCATCTCAACTAAATATTTTCTCAAATCTACTTCTGATATTAAGGATTTGGGATAGTTAAAGTACTTCCTAGGGATTGAATTTTGCCGCTCTAAAGAGGGGCTGTTCATATCTCAAAGGAAGTACACACTTGATATCTTGAATGAGGCAGGAACCACTGGAAGTAGACAGGCCAAAACACCATTGGAAGAAGGCTACAAGGTGCTGCGAGAGGGGGAGTATGAAGCTACTCCATTCAAAGATGTCAAGAAGTATAGAAGAATGGTGGGCAAGCTTATCTATTTAACCATTACCCGACCTGATGTGTGCTTTGCTGTGAACCAAGTAAGCCAGCACATGGGATCTCCTAAGGTGCATCACTGGAACATGGTGGAAAGAATCTTAAGATACTTGAGAGAGGCGACTGGTCAAGGAGTGTGGATGGCATGTAACAAGAACACTGAAGTGGTTGGGTACTGTGATGCTGATTGGGCTGGAGATAGAGTTGATAGAAGATCAACTACAGGCTATTGCACCTTCATTGGAGGGAATTTGGTCACATGGAAGAGCAAGAAGCAGAAGGTGGTATCATGTTCAAGTGCTGAGGCAGAGTATATATCAATGAGGAAGCTTACAAGTGAGCTTATGGATCAAGGGATTGCTAAAGGACTTGGGGATCAAGATCAACACACCAATGACTATGCATTGTGACAACCAGGCTGCAATACACATTGCATCCAACTCAGTCTTCCATGAGAGGACCAAACACATAGAAGTAGACTGCCACAAGTGATGAGGCAATCAAAACAGTAGCTGAACCAGAGGAGGAAGTTTGTCACGAAACCTCATTTCCTAGATTATACACTCAACAAGAGCACGCGGCGAATTGGTTTCATATCAAATGATTAATGGTTTGGAAGTTATGCTATTTTCAAGTCAAAGGAGGCCCGACTTGCCTTATTTAGAAGATCAGGAGCATATAATATCTCAACTCAATGCTGGCGTCCAGGAGACTTTGTGCTACTTCTAGAAGCACTCCACAACCCATTAAGAAGCACCAGCACACACTGGATCAGGCGGATCTTTGAAGAAATCACTCAAATCAAACCGGAGCCAAATATGGAAACTTGGGCAATTATTTGGTTTGATCAATACCAAACCAAGATTTGGCGACCAGATCATTTATTACAAGGCAATGAAGCCAGGAGACATTAGAAGACCAAGAAATATTCATGTTATCACTTGGAGCTCAATATGGACCGACTTTCCTTATTTGGATTCATGCACATTTTCTGGTCAGCCTTGTCAACTGCTCTTTCCTTTCATCTCTGGAGCTATGAAGACATTCTGCACGAACCTGGACACTCCAGACTTCATTACTTCCTGCCTAAACTTTCCAGATTCAAGCCAAGTCAAAGAATCCCATTCATTCAGCAATTATCTCCAACGGCTAGTGACACATATGGTAAGAAACAATTTAAATTACTTGATATCTTGATTAACCAGATTTGTCTTGCAGGTTCTAAGTATTTTTGTTTATTTTATTTTAAGTATTTTAAGGCATTGTTTAGCCATATTTTCGTCCTAGATAATAGCATAGTCATTTATGTATTTGCTTCAAGTCCCCAAGAAGGGCAAAGCTGCATTGGACACTATATAAGTCCCTTATAAGCAGTTGTGTATATTTGAACCTTTATGAAATATATGAGTCAGTTTGCCTTTAGCAAATACCTAAGTCTTTCTTGTGTGTTGTGAGAAGAAGCCTTGAGAGCAATTGTGTTTTATCAAGTTCCTTTCCATAGAACTTGTGGTTACACTTCGATCCATCAGATTGTGTGATTCAATCTACAAATCTATCCATCTCCATCTCTTTGTTCTTGCTGAGTTGTTTATACGAACAAGCAGCTTGAATCCGTACTCCATCATCACGCCATCAATCACCCACTGAGATAGCAAGTTGGTTAGACGACCATTTGTTGTTTCCATCCTCCATTGGTGCTTGCAAGTCTCAATACAACCGGATCTAATCACCCCATCATCATCTTCATCAAAGCCTTCCATCTCAATCCATCTCACAGCAAGCCGGTCCATGATTCTTCTATCTATCCAGCCAGCTTGAGAAGGTCCCTCTTGGTGCCTGTATCAACAAGGTGAGACAAGCAGTGGAGCAGCAAGTGATCCTCCCATGCTACACAAGAAGTGAAGACTAGCTAGCTGATATCTTCACAAAGGCAGCAAGTACTTTAGTGTGTGAGTCCATCCATCCGAGGATGGGACTCATAGACCATCTCATGTCACTGATCTCTCCTCCATGAAGTGATCTACTCTTTTCCTTGGCTTGGATTTTATCCCACTGGGTTTTGCCTAGCGAAGGTTTTAATGAGGGATTGCTTCATGGCTTCCAAGCTTGACTTGTTTCATATGGTCAAGCTTGAGGGGGAGTGTTGACATGAGAAATAAAAGAGGTGATATGGTGTTAACATGAAGCTATGAGAAGAAAGAAAGAAGAGAAGTGTATGGCGCGCCAATGGAGAGTTTGAATAAACTACATGAGTGCCTTGCAAGTCAAGTAAGGACTTGGTTTAATTAAGAGAAGGATTTAAATATCTGAAGTAAGGAGGATGTCGACAAAGAGGAAGAGAGCGTTGAGAATGGTCACGGGTTCACTAAGGAAGATCAGAGCAGTGAGGACCGTTAGGTGCTGTCACTTTCACCCGCTGAACGAGCCTGATCCGATCATGACATCTCTCCTATTTGTTTAATTCTTTCTGTACTATCTCCCATTTGTTTATTGCTTGCTCTTGGCGACCTGCCCTCTTGTTTTAGTCTTTAAATAGGTTGTAACATGTTACCATTAATCTTAAGGAAATATATTCCTCACTTTACTCATATTCTTGCGCAATTCTCTCTCTTCTCTCTCTCTCTCTCTCTCTCTCTCTCTCTCTCTCTCTCCTCTCTCTCTCCTCTCTCTCTCTCTCTCTCTCTCTCTCTCTCTCTCTCGGATTCTCATATTGTTGTTGATAAATCACCACATATACTCTCTTAATCCATACAAATTATCAGGAACTTAGTCACTTGGAAGAGTAAGAAGCAGAAGGTGGTCTCTTGTTCAAGTGCTGAAGCTGAGTATAGAGCCATGCTGAAGCTTACAAATGAGCTTGTGTGGATCAAGGGAATTCTGAAGCACTTGGAGATTGATCAAGCTACACCAATGACTATGCATTGTGAAAACCAAGCAGCCATCCACATTGCATCCAACTCGGTGTTCCATGAAAGGACCAAGCACATAGAGGTTGATTGTCACAAGGTCAGGCAGATGATAGTACTTGGAGTGATCTTACCATGTTACACTAGGAGTGAAGATCAGTTGGATGATGTATTCACCAAGGCTGCGAGGCAGAAGTGATGCGGCCATCAAACCAGTGGTTGAACCAGAGGTCAACCAAGCAGTCTAAACCGGCCACTTTGGAGGTACCAGAAACATAGGTCCAGTCCACAGCGTATATCTCGACAACCAAAAAGGATTTTTGGAGTGAAACAAATTTTAATGGACTCTACACTCAGGAAGGAGTCCATCCCAATTGGATTTCCAGAAAAGCTTACCGGACCAAGGAGTTATGGATTTTACAAACTGGAGGTTCTCCAGCCCATCCAGTTGCTAGTATCAGACTTTAGAAGATGATTTCAGCCCACCATGAAGCGGCCATTTCCAGAATCAATCATGGGTTTCAAGAGGGAATTATTATCTATCCAGAGAGTCCAGAATCAGGCGAATTGGTTCAGGGAATACCAAGATACAATCAATTTCCCGAAACCGATCAAACCGACATATTTTTGGGAAAGTTGCCAACCAATTCAATTTGGTCCGACCCAAACCTTTCTATGGAAGCCAGGAACACTCCAAACCAACCATAAGACAAGGAAGACGTCCTTAGCTGCACCAGCACCCAGGAGATCAGGAGGATCATCACTTCCATCAACATTCCATATTTGGCAGCTTTGACACTACAAGCCTTAAATGAGTTTCTTCTTGAAATCTTTCAAGACCAACGGCCATATTCCTCATTAAGGACATTCAGAGACACATCAGGAAGACTTCAAGATCATGGCCACGTCCAGAAGCTATCAAGATACAAGTCCTTACAAGTTTCCCATTTGGAAGAAGGCATAAATCAAGCTAAAGGAAGATTACATGGAACCATCAAAGCCTTTGCTTCCAAGACTTTTATCTCAATTTTATTTCTTTCCGTAAGTCATTTTTTAGACTGTTAGAGAGTCCCAAGGTCGAGCCTATATAAGCTCAGTAGTTGTCTTTGTAATAATCACCCATCTTGAAAGTTAAGAATTATTCAGTTTTCTAGTTTCTTAAACTATTGTTTGAAGTCTTTAGAGTTTGTGAGAAGCAGCTCCAGAGCATCCTGACTTATCAAGGCTCCTGTC